>NC_088295.1:2500-302500 GCF_032854445.1 Liolophura sinensis
AGCGGCATATTGATAATCTACTGCCGTTAAATAATCCCCATATAGCTGAATCGGTGAAGGAAATCTATCAGCCTTTACTGGATTTAAAGGAGACAACAGATAGTCCTGATGGCACATCTTATTTGGATCTATATCTGTACAAAGAGGGACAAGGTCTCCTTTCACGCCGCCTTTACGACAAAAGGGACAATTTCAATTTTGATATTGTAAATTATCCTTATTTAGAGAGGCAATATACCAAAGGGTCCTGCATATGGCGTATACATATCTCGCCTTGTAGCATTTATCAGATCTTGTATTAATTGTAATGATTTTAATCTGCGTAACAAGTTGCTAGTTCAAAAACTAGTTTGTCAAGGATACTCCATCAAACTCCTTCATTCTAAGTTTCTCAATTTTACAATGAATATAACATGATGCCTTATGAACAGTTGCAATCAAAGCGCGACTGAGATACTTGGTTAGCTGTTATTTGACAGGAACTCATTCACGGACTACGAATTTTACCTTTGATATGGAATTCATGCCTGGAATATTCATTGTCTGCCTGGCATCATTGAAAACTGATGACCGCTTCTCTCTTGTGTGTTACCGGCTTTATTTCTTATTTGTATAATTTCTTACATACCTTTGTCTTCGGGAGTTAGTGTTAAACGTTGTTCTGGAAATGGATCTTCCGGTTATCGACTTGGAACGCCCCTTTACGGACTAACGAATGGTATAGGAATGTCGGAACTTGACGCTTATATTTCAACATAACAGAGATTGGTGTTTTAGAACACGGATGTGGGTTTTACAAATTTTGCTCTTGCTTAAGTGCATTTAGAAGTCGGTGAGGGGATACACTGGACAAGGCATTCTTATGGATGTACAACTTCTTGGTTTATTTAACACAACGTTTCGATGCAGATACTAGCATCGTTATCAAGTGAAATGATAAAAAATGATGATCATTTCACTTGATAACGATGCTAGTATCTGCATCGAAACGTTGTGTTAAATAAACCAAGAAGTTGTACATCCATAAGAATGCCTTGTCCAGTGTAATTTTGCTCTTTTTAATGATTTGGTCTTTCTAACCAGTTTGTCATTTAACAACATCACATTTTACAAGGAGGGAAGTGGCAGTTTGTATCATTTTACTGCGTTTGTCATTTTGCAACATGGCATTTTGCAACATTAAAGTGGTTATTTACAACTTAGATTTCTTAACATGGAATTTGGCTACATGGAAGTAACAGTTTACAACTTTAAATTCTATAACGGACGTTTGTCATTTTACAACATGGTATTTCGCAACATTAAAATGGTAGTTTTAAACTTAAATCTTTTTTGCTGCCTTTGTCATTTTACAATGCGGCTTTTTTCAACTTGACGGTTTTAGTATTCCCCAATGCGGAGGATCGGTAGATTGCCACATAATAGTGGGCTGGCGGTTTTGTCTTTTCAACATAGCGGTAATTTGGTATTCTACGACACGGAAGTGGGTTTAACGATCAAGGTCTTTTACTGCTTTAGCCTTTCTACTAGATTTATCATTTATCAGCATTTTACAACATGGAAGAGGCAGTTTACAACCTATATATGGTATTTTACAACTTATGTGTGGTATTTTACAGCTTATATGTGGTTTAACGTATATGTGGTGGGATATGCCAAATTAAAGCCGAACAGTAAAAAAAGGCAAATACTTTGAACCGTTGCAACTTCTATGTCGTATTATACAAACTAATAACTTAGTATTTTTACAACTTATATGTGGTATTTTAAAACCAATATGTGGTGTTTGACAATTTATAAGTGATATTTTACGACCAACATGTGGTATTTTACAACTTCTATGTGGTATTGTATTTTAAAATTATCTATCCGCAATATACATGTGGAATTATACAACCACATAATTGTATACTATCCAAAAAAAGAAACGCATAAGCCCGTTTTTGGCGGAGGTGATGCAGTCTTTTCAATTATGCATAACTAAATAAGAATTGCTATTCTGCAAATATTTTTTTACACAGATTAAGGAAGGGTCCATATCTAGACAACAAGGTCATCAACTTGAGGTAAGACACTCACAATGAGTCTCCCACTTGAGTGGAATGTCAGTATCTGTTGTGACCACCACGGGCACGAATAACAGTTCTGACACGCCTTGTCATGGACTGGATGAGACGCTGGATAGAGGCCTGGGGAATGTTCTGCCACTCCTCCTGCACAGATTAAGGAAGGGTCCATATCTAGACAACAAGGCCATCAACTTGAGGTAAGACACTCACAATGAGTCTCCCACTTGAGTGGAATGTCAGTATCTGTTGTGACCACCACGGGCACGAATAACAGTTCTGACACGCCTTGTCATGGACTGGGTGAGACGCTGGATAGAGGCCTGGGGAATGTTCTGCCACTCCTCCTGCAAACATGCAACTTGCTCTTGAAGCGTTTGGGGTTGAGGTTGACGTTGGCGTAGACGTCGATCAAGTTCATCCCACAGATGCTCAATTGGGTTAAGATCCGGGGAACGGGACGGCCAGGGTAGCACATTTACATTGTTTTCGGCGAGGAAGTCCCTTGTGACACGTGCCGTGTGCGGTCTGGCGTTGTCCTGCTGGAACAACTCCCGCTGAACGTCAATGACAGGTAAGAGGTGTGGCTGCAGGATGGTGTCTTGGTAGCGTACGGCCGTAAGATTTCTCTGAACGTGGACAAGATTTGTACGACCAGTATACGATATTGCTGTCCACATCATCACACTCCCTCCACCAAATCTGTCCACTTGGCGTACGCAGTTAGGGGCATAACGTTCGTGAGCACGTCTGTAAACCCGGTTTCTACCATCACGTCTCCGCAATAGGAATCTGGACTCATCACTGAACCAGTTGCGTAGATTCCATGCAGTCACGTTGTTACACCATCGGAGGCGATTGGCGCGATGGTAAGGACGCAGCACGATCCCAACATAGGGCCTCCTGGCTCTCAGTCCATGTTCCACTCAGCCTGTTCCGCACTGTCTGACCTGATATCCTCCTCAGTCCCGGTATGCTGGCTGCTGTGCTTTCAGCTGTAGCACAACAGTCACGCAAATGGAGGACCCTTATGTAGCGATCTTGGGCTGCTGTAGTGACACGTGATCGACCTGAACGCCGACGGTCATTTGTTGTCCCAGTATTGTTGTAGCGGGCAGCAAGCCGTGAAATCGTGCTCTGGCTGACGTGTAGACGCCTAGAAATGGACGATTGGGACTCTCCAGCTTGAAGTCTTCCAATGGCAATATTTCTTGTGACAGTGTCAAGACGTGGCATGTTGAATCAGCTTGAAAATACCACTTGAAAGACGCCGATTTCCGGCCCGAAGTTGCGGTTTTATAGTCACACACTGCATGCTTTTCCACGTGATGCAGTGTGGTGCTGTATTTTTTACTTCTTCCAAAAACGGCCTCCAAACTCAACATTTTCAACCAAGAAATGTTTTGAGGAATAAAATGTGTGCTAACTGTGACTATTAACAATATTAAAACACATTTTGCTCATGAAATGAAGACAAAATGTATTTATTTCATTTTAAAATAAAACAAAACACCTATGCGTTTTCTTTTTTTGGATAGTATATTTTAGAACTTATATGTGGTATGGTACAACCAACATGTGGTTTGTTTACAAGTTTTCCGCGTGCAACTTACATGTTCAATTACACAACTCATCTTGGTATTGTTCAACTTATATTTGGTATTGTACAACCAGCACGTGGTACTTTACATCTTATTTATTTGCAACTTACATGTGGAATTATATATATATATACCATATATGGTATTGTAAAACTGATATGTTGAATTATGGACCCCACATATGATATTTTACATATTTTATGTGGTATTTTACAACTTATATTTGGAATTGTACATCTCACATGTGGTATTTTACAACTTATATGTGGTACTGTACAAGCAACATAATGTATTTTTCTACATATCTACCTGTAACTTACATGTGAAATTATACAAACCACGTATGGTATTTTACAAGTTATATGCGGTATCGTACAACGAACAGCTGGTATTTTACAACTTATCCGCGTGCGACTAACATGTGTAATTACACAACCCACATATGGTATTTTACAACCTATAAGAGGTATCCTACAACCAAAATGTGTTATATTACAACTTATATGTGGTATTGTACAAAGAACATATGCTACTTTTAAACTTATTTACTTGCAACTTACATATGGAATTTTACAGCCGACATATCGTAATTTAGAACTTATGTGTGGTATTATAAAAGCAACATGTGGAAATTTTCCAACTTCTCCGCCCGCAACTGACATGTTGAACGCCTCAACTTATATGTGGTATTATACAACCAACATGTGGTATTTTACAACTAATTCGCAGCAATTTACATGTTGTAATTATGTAACCACATTGGGTATTTCACAACATATATGTGGCACTGTACAACCAACATGTAATATTTTACAACTGAACACAGGATTGTTATATTCCCATATATTAGTGGGCTGGTGGTTTGATTTTTCCAACATGGCGGCGATCTGGTATTCTACAACAGCGACGTGGGTTCTACGATCTTGGTCTTTTACAGCTTCAGTCTTTCCCACTCGGTTTGTCATTTTACAACATGGGAGTGGCAGTTTACAGCTTGGATCCTTTCACTGCGTTTTGTCATTTTACAAAATGGCATTTTGAACGAAACACATTTGGTATGTTAAAACATGGAAGTGGGTTTGACAATTCTGGTCTTTTACTGCTTTGGTCTTTCTACTAGTTTTGTCATTTAACAGCATGGAAGTGGCTGTTTTCAAATTTGATCCTTTTACTGCCTTTGTCATTTTACAACATGTCATTTTCAATTAAACACATGAATTATTCTATAACATGGAGGTGGGTTTCACGATCTTGGTCTTTTACTGCTTTGGTCTTTTTACACGGTTTGTCGCTTTTTACAAAATGGCATTTTACAACATGTAAGTGGCAATTTACAAAATAGAACCTTTTAGAGCCTTTTTCATTTTACATCATGGCATTTTTAAGGTTAACAAAGGATCGGTAGGCTAAAGCAAACCAGTAGACTGGCGGCTTTATTTCTTTTTTAATATAACGGCCGTTGGTAGTTTACAACACCAACGTGTGTTCTACGATTTTGTTTATTTATTACTTTGGAATTTATACTCCGTTTGTCATTTAACAACATTACAGTTCACAACATGGAAGTGACGGTTTACAACTTAGATCCTTTTACTGTGTTTCTCATTTTACAATACGGCATTTTTCAATTTAATAGAGAAAGGGGAGATTGCAACATGGAAATGGGCTAGCAGTTTTACCTTTACCTCATAACGGCGATTTATAGTGTTCTACGACACGGAGGTGGCCTTTACGATCTTTGTCTTTTACTGCTTTGGTCTTTCTATTGGCTTTATCATTATTCAGCATTTTACAACATGGAACTGGCGGTTTACAACTTACATGTGGTATTTTATAACTTATATGTGGTATTGCACGGCCAACATGGGGTTCTTTACAACTTATACACGAGCAACTTACATGAGGGGTTACACAACCCACATGTGGTATTTTACAGCTGATATGTGGTATTGTATAACCAACATGTGGTTTTTTACAACTTACCTGTGGTATTGCACAACATATTTTTTTGTGGAATGTGGAATTTTGAAACCCACATATCGTAATTTGCAATTTATATACAAGTATACTATCCAAAAAAAGAAACGCATAACCCAGTTTTTTGCGGAGGTGATGCAGTCTTTTCAATTATGCATAACTAAATAAGAATTGCTATTCGGCAAATATTTTTTACACAGATTAAGGAAGGGTCCATATCTAGACAACAAGGCCATCAACTTGAGGTAAGACACTCACAATGAGTCTCCCACTTGAGTGGAATGTCAGTATCTGTTGTGACCACCACGGGCACGAATAACAGTTCTGACACGCCTTGTCATGGACTGGATGAGACGCTGGATAGAGGCCTGGGGAATGTTCTGCCACTCCTCCTGCAAACATGCAAATTGCTCTTGAAGCGTTTGGGGTTGAGGTTGACGTTGGCGTAGACGTCGATCAAGTTCATCCCACAGATGCTCAATTGGGTTAAGATCCGGGGAACGGGACGGCCAGGGTAGTACATTTACATTGTTTTCGGCGAGGAAGTCCCTTGTGACACGTGCCGTGTGCGGTCTGGCGTTGTCCTGCTGGAACAACTCCCGCTGAACGTCAATGACAGGTAAGAGGTGTGGCTGCAGGATGGGGTCTCGGTAGCGTACAGCCGTAAGATTTCTCTGAACGTGGACAAGATTTGTACGACCAGTATACGATATTGCTGCCCACATCATCACACTCCCTCCACCAAATCTGTCCACTTGGCGTACGCAGTTAGGGGCATAACGTTCGTGAGCACGTCTGTAAACCCGGTTTCTACCATCACGTCTCCGCAATAGGAATCTAGACTCATCACTGAACCAAATGCGTCACAAGTTGCGTAGATTCCATGCAGTCACGTTGTTACACCATCGGAGGCGATTGGCGCGATGGTAAGGACGCAGCACGATCCCAACATAGGGCCTCCTGGCTCTCAGTCCATGTTCCCTCAGCCTGTTCCGCACTGTCTGACCTGATATCCTCCTCAGTCCCGGTATGCTGGCTGCTGTGCTTTCAGCTGTAGCACAACAGTCACGCAAATGGAGGACCCTTATGTAGCGATCTTGGGCTGCTGTAGTGACACGTGATCGACCTGAACGCCGACGGTCATTTGTTGTCCTAGTATTGTTGTAGCGGGCAGCAAGCCGTGAAATCGTGCTCTGGCTGACGTGTAGACGCCTAGAAATGGACGATTGGGACTCTCCAGCTTGAAGTCTTCCAATGGCAATATTTCTTGTGACAGTGTCAAGACGTGGCATGTTGAATCAGCTTGAAAACACCACTTGAAAGACGCCGATTTCCGGCCCGAAGTTGCGGTTTTATAGTCACACACTGCATGCTTTCCATGCGTAAGTTCGGCGTGTAAGACTGCACGTGATGCAGTGTGGTGCTGTATTTTTTACTTCTTCCAAAAACGGCCTCCAAACTCAACATTTTCAACCAAGAAATGTTTTGAGGAATAAAATGTGTGCTAACTGTAACTATTAACAATATTAAAACACATTTTGCTCATGAAATGAAGACAAAATGTATTTATTTCATTTTGAAATAAAACAAAACACCTATGCGTTTCTTTTTTTGGATAGTATATATTGTATTTTACAACTTATGTGTGGTATTATAGAACTATCAGGTGGAATTATAAAACACTCATGTGCTATTGTACAAGCAACAAGTAGTATTTTACAACTTATCTACCCGCAACTTACATGCGGGAATATACCACCCACACATGGTATTTCAGAATTTATAAGTGGTGTTGTGCAATCAACATGTGGTATTTTACAACTTACATCTATTCGCATGCAACTTACATGTGGAATTGCAGAACCCGCATATGGCATTTAACAACGTCTTTGCGATATTCTACATCCAACATGTGGTATTTTATAACTTATATATGGTGTTGTACAAGCAACGTTCTGGTATTTTGGAACTTTTCTACCCGCAACATACGTGTGGGCTTATACAAGGCACATATGGTATTTTGCAACTGATATGGTTGTATTCTACAACCAACATGTGTATTTTACGACTTATATGTATAATTACACAGCCAACTTGTAGTAGTTTAAAATTTACATGTGATTTGTACAATCATCGTGTGGTAATTTACCACTGAACTACCCGCAACTTACATGTGGTATTTTACAAGCAAACATATGTATTTTACGACTTATATGTATTATTACACAGCGTACTTGTAGTAGTTTAAAATTACATGTCATTTTGTACAACCATCGTGTGGTATTTTACCACTGAACTGCCCACAACTTACATGTGGAATTATACAACCCACATATGGTATTTTACAACTTGGATCTGGTGTATTTAACTGGCAAATGACAAAAAGGCAAATGCTTTTATTTATTTATTTATTTATTTGATTGGTAACAGTATTATCGTTAATAGGGATTACACTTTTTGAATATAGCACAGATTCTAGTGCTGAAATTTGGCTGAGACCACTGCGGGTAACCTACGACCATCTGCAGGTTGCTGCAGACCTTCCCAATTACGGGCAAACAACAAACCAGCATGAGCTGCACTTGAACTCACAGCAACCGCGTTGGTGAGGGGCTCCTGGGTCATTACGCTGCACTAGCGCTCTAACCAACTGAGGCACGGAGGTCGCGCAAATGCTTTGAACGGTGCAACTTATACGTGGTACTTACAACTAACATGTGGTATTTTACAACTTATCTGCAAGCAACTTACGTGTGGAATTATAGAACCCGCATACATTATTTTACAACTTATATGTGGTATTGCACAACCAGCATGTGGTATTCTACAGCTTAAGAGAGGATCGATAGATTGCCATATAATAGTGGGCAGGTGCTTTCATTTTTTTTCAACATGGCGGAGATGTAGTATCCTACAACATGGAGGTGGTTTTTACGATCTTGGTATTTTACTGCTTTGGTTTTTCTACCCGGTTTGTCATTTGACAACGTGGAAGTGGCAGTTTACAAATTAGATCCTTTTACTGCGTTTTGTCATTTTACGACATAGCAGTTTTCAGCTTAATAGATCTGGTATTCTACAATTTGGAGGTGGGTTTTACAAACTTTTCTTTTACTGCTTTGATCTTTCTACTAGGTTTGTCATTTGACAGATAATTGCAAGATCTATTTCCAAAACAACGTTTAACACTAGCTCCCAAATACAAAGGTATGTAAGAAATTACACACAAGAGAGAAACGGTCATCAGTTTTCAATGATGCCCGGCAAGCAGTGGATATTCCAGGCATGATTTCCATATCAATGTTCAAATTCGTAGTCCATGAATGAGTTCCACGTGAGATACCAATTAAACAAGGTATCTCAGTCGCGCTTTGATTGCAGCTGTTCATAAAGACATCATGCACATGTAATGAGCATGGCTGCCTTTACGGCCCCTTGCCCCAGGTTAAGCGGTAAAAGATACAGTTCGAAAATGATGAGCGTTACAGACCTAACCCAAATAGATTGTGATTCAAAAGTAACGGACTTTCTTTGTGCGCTTTTTCTACCTACCTTGAGAGAGTCAAGTATCATAACTTTAACTGACGCGTTCAAACGTGTGGCTACTAGGTAGCGAAAGTAGGTCGAACGCGTCCATCAGGTGGCTACATGTACAATATGAGTAGCAAAATGAGATGGACGCGTCTATCAAGTGGATACTGGAGCTATTATGATTGACGCGTCCATACTTGTGTATACGGGTAGTCAGGATGATGGACGCGTCCAATTCCATTTGCTAAAAGGCTTTTATTTTGCTAACAAGTAACACCCACAAATGCTGCGCTCTTTAAAAACCAAGAGTAGAGTCTCTAACAATGTCTGGTAAAGTCGGCGCACTTTGATGTTTGCGTGAGGTGGGGATTTCACCAGTTGACACAAAGGCATTTTCAATAGTTGGATTTCCATGGCTTGACTTGTGTGCGGACGAGCGAAGAAAGCGTTGAGGGAAGGTAGCGCTAACGGCGGTTTTTTTTCGAGCCGCCGATTTTTGGTTAGTTCGTTGCCAGGGTTTTGTTACTTTACAACATAGGGGTGGGTTTGCATTTATGTAACTGGCACAAGAAGTTTTTTGACGACCGTTTGCTATTCTTCATCATGGATACGGCTTTTTCGGTACTGACCTTTTACCACTTTAAACTTTTTTCCCGGCTTTTCGTTTTACAACATGGTGTTTTTCAACTTGATTGCAGGTTAGAATTTTACAACTTAAAACGGGGTTTTCCATAGTCTCGATTTGCAACTTCGGTCTTAATTCAATTTGGAATTTTCAATGCATGGTGATCAGTTGGTGTTTTTACACTTTAGAAGTAGGTTTTTCGGTATGGGTCTTAGCGGCTGTAGTCTTGTTAAATTTTGGCCTTCTTATTTGGTTTACTATTTAATATAAGCGTCATGTATAATAACATTTCACAACTTTGTAATGAGATGGCGGATAACAACATGGCGGTGGCATTTTACAACTTTGGCTTTTATAACTGTTTGTTATTTTCTTTTTACATGGTATTTTTCAACTTAACAATGGGTTGGTAGACATAATAGTGGGCTGGCATTTCTTTCACATTTTGGAGGTGAGCATTGTTTGCGATATTTATAATAATCTTTATCCTTAATCCTTATCCTTATCCTTATTACATGAGGGCGACATTTTACAACTTCAATTTTTTTTACCCTTTGTCACTTTTCAACTGGTACCAACTGATAAGCTGGTATTTTCCAAGTAATTTGAGGTTTAGAAGATTACCACATGCGGTTTTTTCTTTTTTTAACATAGCAGCAATTTGGTATTCTACAACATGGTGGTGGGTTTTACGATCCTGGTCTTTTACTGCTTTGGTCTTTCTTCTCGGTTTGTCATTTACCAACATTGCGTTTTACAACATGGAAGTGGCAGTTTACAACTTAGAATCTTTCAGAACGTTTGTCATTTTACAACACGGCTTAACTTAACAGAGGATCGGTAGATTGCGACATAATAGTGGATTGGCGGTTTTATCCTTTCTCAGCACAGCGGTAATTTAGTATTCTACGACACGGAGGTGGGTTTCACGATCTTTTACTGCTTTGGTTTTTCTACTCCGTTTGTCATTTATCAGCATTTTAGAACATAGAAGTATAATTCACATGTAAGTTTGCAACCTACATATGGTATTTTACAATTTCTGTGTGGTGTAGCGTGTATGCGGTGTGCATGTTGGTTGTATAATACAGTACATAAAGGCAAATACTTTGAACGGTGCAATTTCTATGTGGTATTATACAACCGACATATGGTGTTTGACAACATATCTACCCGCAACTTGCATGTGAAATGATATAGCCCACATATGGAATTTTACAACTTATATGTGGTATTCTACAACCGGCATGTGGTATTTCACAACCTGTATGTGCTATTTTACCACCAACGTGTGTTATTTCACAACTTATATGTGGTATTATACAACCAACATATGGTAATTAACAACTTACATGTGGTATTGTACAACAAACATATATTATTTACAACTTATCTACCCGCAACTTCCATGTGGAATTTCACAACCCACTTATGGTATTTTAGATCTTATATCCGATGTATTTAATTAAGCTGGGACATGCCAAAGAAAAATCGAACAGTACAAAGAGTACAAAAGTACTTATATGAGATATTATTCAACCACATGTAGTATTTTACAGCTTATATACGGTGTATTTAATGGAGTTGTAAAATATCGTGGGTATAGGTTTAAGAGTACTAATGAAACACTCCTAATACTCCAACTTATATGTGGTATTATCAAACCGATATGTGGTATTTTACAACTTATATGCGGTGTACTTAATAACATTGTAAAATACCACATGTATAGGCTGAACAATACAAAGGCAAACACGTCAACACTAACACGTGGCATTATACAACCCAGATGTGGTATTTTACAACTTATATGCGGTGTTGTCAATTCAGGTGTGAAATGCTACATATAATTTGAATAGTACAAGCGGTAAACACGTCTAACACCCCATCTTATGTGTGGCTTTATACAACTGGCATGTGGTATTTTACAACTTGTATGCAGTGTATTTAATAAAATTTTGAAATACCACATGTAAGTAGAACTGTACTGGTGGTAGACACATTTAACATCATAGCAAATATGTGGTACTTTACAACCAATGTATAGCAGGCCATATTCTCAGGGAATCGTATTAGCATAAGTAGTAAAATACCGTATGTTGGTTGAAAAATACCACCCATGTTGTAAAATTCCATATCTAAGCTGTAAGCATACCATTTTTTTTGTCCTTACGACATAGTTAAGGTATTTCCAACATGTGTCTTGAATTTTAGAACATATATTGGCTAGGCTATAACCCTAACCTTAGCCGTAACCCCATAACCCTAACCCTAACTGTAATTTTCATCATGAGTGGAGTTCCACTCTATCATCCGGCAGCAGATATGATAGGATGTATAAAAATATTTTGATAGGAGTTATACATGACTGTTGTTAGAAATCTTAAATGCAGCCTCGCTCTGGCAAGTATAACAGCCATTAAGTAGATTCACAATTAGCCCAACGATCAGATGGAAAATTTTCATGGTGCAATCTAAGCCTTGTTGAAGACCAGTTTCATCTTTTTTCATCGACACCATTTACCCGTGAAACATTGGGCAAATAGAATTTCGCATAGCTTTGTTCTACTCATGACAAGTCAATGGACTGGCTAAGTTCTGTTGTCTATATCTAGAGCTTCGCACTAAAATCCAAGAGTCGCTTGCTGTCAGCAATGTGTAAACTATTACTTAATAAAGTCCACTTAATAAAGTTGTAAAATACCACATGTATAGGATTAAACAGTACTAGGGCGGCACCAAATTGTACTGGTTTTAATGTTCATATTCCTCGTGAAATATTTGCTAATTGGGTTGAATGCGCTTTCTTTTCACGAGTTTCTTGGTCGGAGAATGCTTCTTAAGGAACATAAATCGCAGAACTGTTGCATTCGCATTTTGATGCAACAGTGACCATACCACGTCTGAGTGCTGATGAACGTCAAAGAGTAATCTACAACATTGAGGCAGGTTGGAACGTTTCACGTGTCGCCAGGCATTATGGTACTCTCTAGTCCACCATAAACATACTGCTTGACCGCTACCAACGTTAATGACCGTGCTCAGAATGGACGACCTCGTGTGACGTTAAACCATCAAGACCGCTTCATTGTCAATTCATTGTCAAGGAACCGGAATTAGTTCCTGCAAGCAGCCACTACAGCTCGAAACACAACTGAAACAAGGAACCGACCTATCATCACCAATACTGTACGTCGCCAACTCAACGACGCGAGTTTGCTTTGCCGTCGACCTTATGTTGTTTCACGTTTGACTTCATGTCACAGACGCCCTCGACTTAACTGAACCGCAGGTCATCGGAACTGGTGAAATAGCAATGGCAGAATATCGTCTTTTCGGATGAAAGTCGATTTTGTGAGGGTATGGCGACGTAGAGGTGAAAGGTTCAGTGATCCATGTGTATTTGGAGAACGACTGTTGGGGGGGGGGGGGGGCTTCCGTCATGATTTGGTGGGGGGGGGGGGGAACAATCAGCTGGGGACGTCACATTCCGCCAGAGATCGTCCAAAACAGGGACAGGGACGTTCCATTTTTTGCTCAAAGACGTAATGTTGTTCTACAGCAGGATAATGCACGCGCACATACCGCACGATTGACACAGACATTTCTACTGATTTTAAGTCCGGATTTAAATCCTATCGAGCACCTGTGTGACGAAATTGAACGCCGCATTCGCGATAAACTCCTGAAGCCACTTACCTTGCAACAACTGCAACAAAGCGTCGTTGACACTTACAATAACATTCCTCGGAGGTTCATCCGAAGTCTCCTCAACAGCATGGGTAGAAGTTGTGCTGTTGTTGATGACGCTAAAGGGGTCACATCTGTTGTTGACGGTAATTTTTATTCCATCAGACAAAAAATTTCCAAAAGACGTGGATATTGAGCCAAATTAAATGAGTCCATTTCCAATTCTTTAGAAGAATCTGCACGATATCATCTTTTAATTTACAACTTAGTAAATGTCTTTCCGTTTTTAATTGTAATGTTTTTAAAAGTCGGGCAAGAAGCTTTATACCACATTTTCTCTTAACATTGTAACGTTTAATTGTTGGAGAGCTGTACGGTATTTTGCAACTTATAGTCTATCAGTCATACTCGCTACCAAAATTGCTTCAGTCAGTCATACCTAACAACACAAGCTTTAGACATGGATAAGATATTAGTTCATATCCTTGCTAGGAAAATGAAGTTAGAACACTTTTTCTAATTCATAATGTAAAAGTACATAAGCTTGGTTTCGACCGCAAAAACCACTTCCCTCCTGTGAAATCATAATTATTCAAAAAAAAACCCCAAAAAAACAGTGGTTTGCTGGGTATTGGGCGGAGTAAAATTTATTTTGAAGGACACCACTTACCTTAACTGATGTCGGCTGTACTGTAAACCCTCTTCTGACAATGTCATATTTGAAATCGTTTGTACAGTTTAATATAATATAACCTTAATAAATGAATTTTATTATATCTACTGTAGTATATGATCTCACGGCAGTATAGTTGTAGAGGTAAATATTAGGAAATTCAAACAGACTAGATATTCTCAGGGAAAGCTGTGTAGGCTGTGTTAAAGTATGAAATTTGTTCTCACAGCTGGTAAGTGCTTTATATGTCATTGTAAAATAAATTACTATCCACGTCAATTGTCCATCATGCAACTTGTTTTTGAGTAATTATGGCGTCACCTGAGGCAATGAGTTCTTGGTGTCGAAACTAAGCTGATGGAGATTAACATTGTGAATAAGAAAAGTATTGTAACTGCAATTTCTTTGTAATAACATGTAGTATAGTATAGTATAGCATAATTGTCGGTTTGTAGAGTGTTGAGCTGTGTCGCACCAAAATAGACCAGTGGGTGCGTTGAATTTTTCCCGCTCAGATTTCCTTCACTTCCGTGTGGCGTCCTCCAACAAGTGACGAAGTGGGGCGTTGGCTTGTAAAGTTGGGTTGAGCAGCTACATCGCGCCAAGACTGACCAGTGGGTGAGGTGTTGGCACGCGAATTTCGTTGATAAAAACAAATACAGGTGTGAGGAGCAGTGAAGTGGCAAGCTACTACCGCTATAATACCTGCCTACGCAACACCTGACCGTGCTCTCCAAGACGTTGCCATTATGAAATAGCGTGCTGGTTAAATTCTAAAACTTACCTTGTTTCTTGTTTCAGTCAATCAGATACGGATACTGATATTGATACAGAAAAGCATACCGATTCGTATTAGATTGTGGTCCAAAATAAAAAGTTTGTTGTAATACATATCACTGGGCACAAAATAAAGCCTAATGGTATCTAAACTAGTGCTCAAAAGAAAGTATACAGCTGTTTGATCAGACATCAAATAAAAACGGAAAGAAATATATTTGAAATTATTTTTAATTCCATAAGAATATTCCATTTCACCTGAAACGTCCATACATACAGTTCATTAAATGGTGAAGGTTTGGTTTGATGGTCAGTCAAAGAGATGTGGTGTCAACAGAACATTTACACATTTGCAAAGTTCAAATGAAGCATTTTTCCCTCTGGAAATGTCATTCAATTCATGCTCAGTAGCGAGTGTGGCCTTCATTGGCATTGATGCAGGCCACAACACGTCGCCGCATTGATGACGTCAGGCGTCATTCTTGTTGGAGACACTCTTCCAGCTGTTGAACGGTCACAGGTGGCACTGGCAGTCTTCTGACTTGTCTGCCCAGGTGGTCCCACAAGTGCTCAATTGGATTGAGGTCGGGTGAACATGCCGGCCATGGTAAGAGATCGATCTTGGCGTTCTGTAGAAAGTTGTTCGTCAATCTTGCAGTATGAGGTCTTGCATTATCATGCTGGTACAACATTCCTCTTTGCTGTACAGTTAGTGGATGAATGGCATTACAACCGGTCGTAAAACTTCATCCGTGTATCTGCGAGCATTGAGGTTCCCATAAATCACCACCAGCCTCGTCTTCAGATCGCCGCAGATGCCTCCCCACACCATCACACTACCACCTCCAAACGCTCGAACTTGCTGAATGCAATTTGGCACCAAACGTTCTCTTACACGCCTGTATACCCTAGCCCGACCTTCATTTTTGTACACGCAAAACCTGCTCTCGTCGGAGAACATTACCCGTGCCCATTCACGCCTCTGCCAGCGTAGAACGCGCCTGGCCCATATCAGCCGACGACGTTGACTTTGAGGCGTCAGATAAACTCCACAATACGGTCGACGTGCCCTAATACCGTGTTGACGTAGTCGACGGTAGACTGTGTGCCGACTAATCGGGTACCCTAATGCCGTCGCCGCCGTTGACGTTGCCGTTACGTTCCGATTGCGGAGGTGAATGGTCCGGATGTGTCGATCTTCAGCGGGGGTGGTGACGCGTGGTCCACCGCTCCTAGACCTGTCGGATGTAACGCCTGTCTGCCGGAGTCGCTGCATAAGTCTGACGATAGTTGCTCTTGTGCAACCAAAGGTTCTGGCAATGGCGGCGTTGGTCGCTCCTTGCTGGGCCATGCCGACAGCTCTCTCTCGCTCAACTTGGCTCAAACGTGGCATACCTCTGGTGTTTTTCTGACGACTGTGTTCCTAACGTTTCCCGTCGACTCATTTATACCGCCAAAATGCACGTTTATGTTGTGTTACACGTGGAAGGGCCATTTTTCGATTTTATGCTAAGTTTAGGCAAATCCTGCTTTGTTGGGCCAGTTTGTTCCCTGGATGGATCGGCGTTTACACGGGTAATAGGGCTCATCATGGATAATTTCTCAATTTTTTACTTTGCGCGATTTTTATGTATTTGTTTTGGTGCATACTTTCTTTTGAGCACTAGTATATATCAGCATTGGCGTTCATCCTCGTTATTGAGTCTACAAAGCTCACTTATGATAATATGAACTACGAGAAGTTTATTTCGGTCCTTCAGCTTTAGAACCTAATAACACAATCCATTTCACCAAAATGCATGATGATTTGAAATGAAGTAAATAAATCCATCAACAATACTGTAGCCACGTGGTAAAGACTTTTGTCTTGACATTGCTGCTACAACACATGTTATACACCAGCTCTTAATAGGTATACTGAAATACACTCTTCCAAAAAAGAAACACAAAACCCAAACGTCAATGTAAATTTGATGTTATTCAAGGGCGTGTATATCGGCGGAAAACAAAGATACATGAATGAAATTTTGTGGAGCAATACATTGCTATGTTGGCCATATTTCATGAGAATAACAGTCATCACAGTCATTACTGCTGTCCACCAGGTGGTGTTGAAGTCAGTACCTCTTATGACCACCTCCAGCTGCTACCATTGCCCGACACCTCCTGGGTACAGATCAAATCAGTCGTTGGATGTTTTGTTGTGGAATCCTTCTCCATTCATCCTGCAGCATGTGGAACAACTGTTGAAGATTCTGTGGTGGAATACGACGTTGACGCACCCGTCTGTCGATCTGATCCCAAAGGTGTTCGATTGGGTTTACATCCGGGGATTTGGAGGGCCAGGGAAGGGTATTGATGTTGTTATTGGCCAGGTAGTCCACGGTGGCACGTGCTGTGTGGGGCCTGCCGTTGTCCTGTTGGAAGAGCTGCCGTTGAAGGTCAACAAGGCAAAGGACGTGCGGGCGGAGAATCTGGTGGATGTATCGATTGGCCGTCAGATTGCCTTGGACAAGCACAAGCTCCGATCTGCGGGTGTATGGGATCGCTCCCCACACCATAACACTCCCTCCACCGAATCTGTCCACCTGTCTGATGCAGTGAGGAGCAAAACGTTCATGACGTCGTCTGTAGAAACGGTCTCTACCATCACGTCGCCTGAGGAGATATGCGCCTCCAGTTTGCCAGGTTCCATGGCAGCACCATCTCACTCGTCGACGTCGATGTAGTCGTTTCAAGGATGGGGCAACTTTTGGACGTTTGGCACGTATTCCTACTTCTCGGAGACGGTTCCTGATTGTCTGATCGGACACTGTTCGGGCTCCAAACTGTTCTTGTGCTGTGTCCCGGGCGGCACGATGGCGGTCACCTAGTTGGGTTACCCGGATATACCGATCTACCGGCAGGTGTGGTCATTCTAGGTCGTCCTGATCTTGGACGGTCATTTGTCAAATTTGTTTGACGAAATCGATCCCACAACCGAGTTATTGTGCTGGGATGAACGTTGAAGATCCTTGCCATCTCACTCTTTGATTCGCCAGCTTGCAATCGTCCAATTGCCTGATTTCGGTCGGCAGCGTTGAGACGTCCCAATTTCGTGTACAACACTTGCAAAGATATTGGATAAAATTGTGAGATTCGTTTGGGTCTTTTATAGTCACATGCTGTACTCATGTTTTGCACGTGACAAACAATCATTGTGCCTGAACTTCGTTCTGCACGACATCAACGCACACCATTACAATTCTAATTGATAAAACCGTTCAAAATCATTTTGGTTGCGTTTGGTCAAGGATGATCTTCTAAAACATTCCAGTAACAATGTGGAACCCTACAAAACTGTTTGAGTTAAAATATGTGTACAAAATTGTAAGTATCATTTCTGAATTTCATTTTGCGTTTCTTTTTTGAAGAGTGTAGTAGCCCGCCGCTCGCCTCAAACATTCTGGTTTAGATGGAAATTCAGTCTTGTGTTTGCCTTCATCTATATTCATACAACCGATGTGGTGTGGCTTAGAAGCGTTATAGATATGGATTGTGCTGTGAATTGCCTCAACGTCAATATTTCTGAACAAAGGTTTGCCATAACCGTGAGTATTAAACGTGAGTATTAAACGACGAAAAGCATACAGCGCTGTTCAGCATCGATTTGGGATAGTGTTTGTGATGCATCATGTCTTGGTCCATACTCACGCAAACTGAAGGGAATTTATATTTCTGTAAATTGTTTAATTCTCATCTCAGAAACGCAAGTGTAACATAAATGAAGTGCTTTCGCTGTAACCATTCACTTTATCTAAAGGAATATGGAAAAAGCAGCGACACTGAAACAAATCCATGTGTTTGGGGAGAAAAACCTATCCTAAAATAACCATTACAAAAACATTCTGTGACAAACATCCGGTATTAACCTTTGAAGTGCATATCTCCATAAAACAACCGCAAAACACGTTCTATCCATAACTGAGCATACGTGAATATGCCGTCCCCAGTTAATTGTAAAACTAGGGTTCGAAGTTGTATTCTGCTTGAGTTCCTTCGGCAGAATCTTTTAGGCAGTTGTAAACAGCTTTGAACTAACATTTTGGTCACGTGATCAACAGTTATGCGTCATGTGGGTCACTTACGCTGGGAATAACTTGGGACAACTGACTGGTGACATGTAGAATGCCTTATTCAAAATCTTCGGTCTCAGAACAGGGTTCCCTGACAGGGGCAGAAAGCAAAGTCTATGTGAACAACTGAGTGCCTGCTAAAAACAATTATTGAATAGAAAAAGTATGTTAGTGACCCAGGAGCCTCTGATCAATGCAGTCGCTGTGAGTTCTGGTAAAACTCATGCTGGCTTCCTTTCGGGCCACACGTTGGAAGGTCTGCCAGCAATGTGTGGATGACCGTGGGTTGCGTGGTAATCTATACGACCGAATACGATACCTGAGGGGACAGACAACAAAGCTTATGCAGCTATATGAACAGCTATGTGTCTACACTAAACATCCCCCAGCATTAAGCTTAAACGAGGAAAACATGGTGAAAAATCAGATGAAAGAGCGTCAAAACGTTTTTGCAAATATGATCTTTAACATTTTTTTTCAGGAGAAAATGGTATTTGAAAACCTGTTTCTGGGGGGGGGATTTGGGACCAAGTTTTGGTATTTATCGTTGTTGCATAATAATGTTCTAAATAAGGATGTGATGCTTGTCTTATCAATCTATTTAAATGTAAATTTGTTGTTTACATTGAAACATATGCATTTACCCTAAATAATTTATAATATTTATGAACATATTAAAAATATAAATATGATCCAAATTGAGGTCAAATACATGGGTTAGCTAAAAAGAACAAATTCCCAAATACCCACCATACTAAAATTATTTTTAAGGGTCTTTTTCTCTTTAAGGTAAAATCGGATTAAATATTGAAGACCACATTTAGGAATAACTGTTCGCACTGTTTCAGTCGAACTTTGTCATCTTTTTTTGTTTTCTCCACCTTTGAACATTCAGCTAAGCACTGAAACATAACCAATATATTAGCATCCAGATACACAAGTCAAGTGTGTCCAAAAATTATGAATATAAAAAAACCCTTCATGTAACATGGCACAAAACTGTTGCCTCCAGGACCTAAACATTTCATGTACTACGGCGCAAAACTAGATCTTTTAATCAACATTAGTCAAACGTATCAACACTGGTAAGAGATGAATGTTCAAAATGGAAAGGTGACATAAGATAGTATAAAAAACCAACAGGGATAAAAAACCAACAGCGTTTTGCAAGTCAAGAATGAGCCTAGCACAATGTAAATGCGTAAAAAGCCACTTTCCTTGTATCTAAGTGAAATAAATAAATCTGTTAAATGAATAAGATAAGTTTTGACATAAATATGCATAGTAACAATTTCCTT
The DNA here is from genome assembly GCF_032854445.1 of Liolophura sinensis. Classification (NCBI taxonomy): domain Eukaryota; kingdom Metazoa; phylum Mollusca; class Polyplacophora; order Chitonida; family Chitonidae; genus Liolophura; species Liolophura sinensis. The sequence continues at coordinate 22,854 of NC_088295.1, forward strand.
TTTTCGTGCGGTTTACAATACAAAAGATGTCTGTAAAATATGATTCCTTCCAACAGAAGGAAACATAAAGATGTGTGAAACATGTATTTTCTTTTCCCGAATTTAAGTCGGCACAGTCATTGATTAGGCATACTGGAGTAAACATGGGCTGTCTAACAAGAAGCCTGTCCATTGATGATACTGACATACCAGAGTATAAAAATGAGAAGCATGAGCAATTGAATTCTTACTTATTTATTTGATTGGTGTTTTATACGCCGTACTCAAAAATATTTCGCTTATACAACGGTGGCCAACATTATGGTCGTGGATTTCTCCCGGGCTCTGCCCGGTTTCCTCTCACCATAAATCTGGCAGCCGTTGTATAAGTAAAATGTTTTTGAAAACGGCGTTAAACCATCCAAATACATAAATGGAAAAAAAGGCACAGACATGAATCTATGAAATTATCATGATACTTTGAGTGGAATAACGGAAACATCCATGGTTAGGAGTAAAGAAGCTCCAAAGATATTGTCAGGTTTGATAGCCTTTATGTGAGTCGTCACCAAACAGTACAAGTACAAGAAAATACGTGTTTACACCTCCCAAAAAAAAAAAATAGTAAAATTCAAAGGGTCATTACTTGTGGGTGCAGAAATGGGTGCGGAAATAGGGAAGGCATTCAAAGGCTATCCACACAATCGCTGTAGCAGCGGAATAGCACTGAGGAACGGGAGCGTGCCATTCCCTTGCTTGAAGATGGCCTGACAACAAGGGCCAAAGCAGCAAGGTTTGATTGTCAGCACAATACGATTACAGGACTGAACCATCGATTTCAGTAGATGTGATGTACCACAGACTGACAACGACCAGGGAAATCATGTGTGACAAGTGGATGAAGGACAAATCGCAACCTATTAAATTGTAATAGATTTATTTTAATGTCCTTGAACCTGATAATATTTTATAATTTTATATACGTCCTATTACCATCAAATTGTATTGCTTTATAGACGGACAATGGTACCGGTATTTAGTACAACTTAATAAGCGTTTTTTCAAATCAAACTGTATAGATACGACCTTTTCCTATTTAGTTATTTTACCACTCAGATACGGTTTTTCCTATCAAACTGTAATGGGTTAGAATCGAACAACTTAAATAGAGCCTTTTCCTATCAAACTGTGATGTTTTAGAGTGGGACAGCGGTGCTGGTATTTTAAAACTTAGTAATGGTCTTTCCCTTTTAAATTGTAATGTTTTCGCAATTCATGGAAACAATATCTACCACTAATTGCGATCATATCTTACGTAAACCATCCGCTCAAGAAACACTTGATGCAACTTTTTATGAAATATATGAAAAATCCTTCCCTTTTCTTACACGAATCAAAAGAACGTCACATAATAAAACCATAGTGTTTTCGTCGATACAGATAGCAATTTATTCAGTTTATTACGATAATTTCTATATTTATTTGTAATATTATGATCATTTGATTGGAGTTTTAGGTTATACAGCTAATTGTTTTGATAAGTCGATTTTAAATGTCCATACGTTATGCATGAACGCAAATTCAATGACACAAATCAAGATATCAAAGCCACCTGGAAAGTTTTTAATGGACTGATGGATCGAAACAAAAGTAAACTCATGCAAATAAACAAATTTAATATAGGTAACACAAATTCAACTGATGCTAATTGTATTGCTTTAGCATTTTATTCATATTTCTCTTCAGCAGCCGATAGCCTTCGCGAAAAAATCCGATTCTTCATCTGCTCCTTTGGACTATCTTTCTGATCCTAGTCCTGTGGCATTTGAATTTGATGCCGTAGATGATAATGCAATTCTGGGTACCATATATACTTTGAAGTCTTCCTCGCCTGGCGTTGATGGCATTAAAATATTAGTCTTTAAACGTGTTGCCAATTATATTAGTAAATCGCTTGCCCATGTTATAAACTTATCTTGCCGGTCAGGAACTGTTACAAATGTCAATGTTAAAAAGCTCGAATTACTCCCATACACAAATTTGGCGAAAGTAACCCTAACATGAAAACTATAGACCAATCTCAGCACTAGCTTCGATCAGCAAAACACTGGAAAAAATAGCAGTCAATATGATAACTGAACATCTTAATACTAATAATATAATTTCAGATTGTCAATATGGATTTAGAGGCAATCATTCTACTTTATTTGCAGCAAGTGTTCTTTACAACAAACTGATTACGGTTAAGGAAAGTAAACAATTTAGTGTTATATGTATAAAAAGCACAGTTGCCCACGATATCCTTTTACAAAAGTTTCGAAATGGATCGCTGTCCTGGTTTCAAAGTTACCTTTCCAATCGCAGTCAATGCGTTCTTTATAATAGCTGCTTTTCTACTCTGACATGTGAATTTACAAAAGTTCAATCTTGGTTATATGCAAATGAGCTCTCACTAAATATTGGAAAAACAAAAGCAATGATTGCTGCACCTTCTCATTTTGTTCACATAACAATAAAAACACATTTTTCTCACACAAGACAATAACTCAATTAAAAGCTCATATCGTGCTGATTCTGAATGAATGGAAATGGGAGAACTCATTTAATTTGGCTCAACAGCCAAATTGTGTTTCTGATGGAATAAAAATTAATGTCAATAACGAGTGCCACCCCCCATTAGCGTCAGCAACAGCAGCACATCTTCTACCCATGCTGTTGAACAGACTTCGGATGAACCTCCAAGGAATGTTATTGTAAGTGTCAACTTTGACGTTCATCAGTACTCAGACGTGGCGTGGTCACTTGCATCAAAATGCGAATGTACCAGTTCTGCGACTGATGTTCCTTAAGAAGCATTCTCCGACCAAGAATCTCGTTTAAAGAAAGCGCATTCAACCCAACTAGCAAACATTTCACGAGGAATACGAAAATTACAATCAGTACTATTTGGTGCCGCCTTACACCACGGCTGCTATGTTTGCGGAAGATACTCATCTTTAACACTGAAAAACGCTCTCTGGAACATCCATTACATATCTACACACTTTTGATTACTCAGAATGAGCTTCCGCTATGACATTGTAAAAATTCTCGTTTCTTTCGGAATTCAGAATATGGTGAATGAAATGAAATGAAATAGCTTTGTTGTGTCTTTTGAGCAAGCTGTAACATTTTAGTGGTTCCTTACCGACAGATATAGTAATAATAAAGGATCATGTTCCTTTCTTTTATTTACTTATTTCCTAACCAAACAAATAACAGTTCACAGTGAGTGTTTAATTTATATTAATTACAATGCATGCTTTATCCGTGCTTCCTAAAAGACGCAAAGTATGTTTGAAAATTAACTACCACCATCACCAGCGAAAACCATACCAAATCAGATCAACCGTTCAACTAACAACGTTTCAATGTACTATAGCCAGTTTTAGTAAATCTTCTTTCGCAGAAACTCAGCAGGTTTAGGTCACTTAGCCATATTCAATAAGTGCATTCAAAATGGATCTTGCGATTATCGACTTGGAACTCCTTTTACGGACTACAAATGGTATAAGAATGTCAAACATGACACTTATATTTATCGACTTCACTTTAAACCCTGTTTCTGAAACTGCCATATTTGAAATTTTTTACAGGTTTTAGTATTATTTAACCTTAATTATATTTTACAACGTGTAGTGGTGGGAAAGCTCTATTTTTCTGCATGTTCACACATCGAGTGGCCTACATCCCGTATAGGTTGTTCCTAGTTCGCGGCACGAGAAGGGTACCATTCAATGAGGCGCGGTATGAAGCTAGTGATCATTCACGTTCGACAATGACCGCCCTCGTCCCTTCCATGTGCACCGTGCCTCGACCCGCGAGGAGCAGGTCTTGACTTTGGCTCCAATGACTTCAGTCCACACATAAATAATGTATTATTAAGTTCTAAGATACATTTATGTTCTAAATCTAAATATATGACCTAAATATAAAACTCATACTTATCTGTAAGAAAACATTGCCATTTACTACAAACATTATCTTTGTGAATGCGCTGGCTGTAACTATCAAGCTCCAACAATCCAGTTAAGTACACTAATGTACTTATGAAATTGGTTCCCTGTGTTTATCACTCTATTTCATCCAAGCATTACCTGAAAATAAAAATGTTAAAATCACCTTTTTTAAAAGATACCTATATCATATATATCAGGTTAACTTTTGTTAATACACAAATAAAGCTTCCAAAGCTTACATTATCCATTTTTTGTCACTGCGATCTTTGAGAGTTGGCTAAACTCTAACACAGAAACGCTATTTAATGTTCATGGTTATACATCACAAACATAAAGATATTTTTTAAGCAAAATGTAAATGAATCTCTATGGACACATCCCTCGGTGAGATGTATAATCCTAATCAAGATTATTATGTACACAGTTTTACTATATTTATGAAAACTGCTTTCCAATAACGACTGACATAGTCTGGCGCAACAACACAAAACCTTGGATTACAGGGGCTATTGTCACAAGAAACAGTATATACTAGTACCATGTTCCTTATATACCTCAATGATATATCAAAAACATGCCAACCACTGGAAACTCGTGTTTGCACATAACACCAGCGGTTTGGCCTTTAGCGATGACTTTCAAGATTGCTTACCCTTATGCCCAGTGAATTACATCACCTTTACATATGGTTGTGTTGTAAACTTTCGCTCAGTATCAAGACTAAATACCATCCACCACAGCATCACCTTGAATATCCAATATCTAATTTTAACAGGAGAACCAACAGAATACATTGATCCATTTACATTTCCCGGGAAGACTTTTCAATAATAGAATAAATTGGGAAACCCACATAACTGATGTCTGTAAGAACGTATCGAGAAATATTGGTATAGTATTTTATACTATATATTCCCTCATTTATCCGCATCTATCATACTGTAACATTCGCTGGGGAATACCAACAAAACTCATTTGTTACATTTATTTGCTCTACAGAAAAGAGTTCTACCTATTATTATATTCACTCTTACAACTTCAGAATCCAACCCACTTTTTGTTCAACAAAATATACTACTATTGAGTGCTCTCAATAAAATTTTAATGTTAAAGTTATGAACACATAATAGCCCCTGAAAATAAGGTTTTCATCTCATAAAAACAACACGTATCAATTAACTCTGGAGTCAGACCATATCACAATGAATTGTTAACCGAACTGTTAACAAACAGTTGCCATTTGGCAAACCGTGCACAAAAAGTCATCAAAAGTTTTTGACGTATAATGTAAAGCAACATCACACTGAATGGTTAACCTAACTGAACTATCAACTGGCATTTACGCCTTAACCAAAACACGTACAGATCTCATACTCAATACACAAACACTAAGTGGTAAGCCCTGCAAGACGGAGTCTAAAACCATCTGTCAGGACATTGATTTGGTAACGAAAATGTTCAATTTACACCCGAATCAAAAATGTTGATTTCATACTTGGTACACAAACACTGCAACAAAACATATAAGGGTTCTAAAAATGAACAATTTTTTAATGATGGAGTAAATAATCCAACTGCTCTTGTAGTACAGCAGGATTCTGCTGGACTTCAAACCTCCCCACGGTTAGTTTTTGGTACTTGGAGTTCAAATTTGGGAACTTTTGTCTTAGAAGTGGTAAAAATTTTGTTTTCTAGATCTGAAAAATCGTATTTCAAATTCTGACTGAAGTCACAATTGGCTGTGTGAGATCTTTCCCTGGTCCCTGCATAACGATAAGGATCGTGTTGGCGAACTTTGAGTTCCTGAGCCCCTGGCTTCATGTGACTATTAGATGTGATGACAACACGATATTTCGAGTTATTTCAGGCCAGCGATACTAGTGGGTTATATAGAGGATATTCGGAATAAAACTGAGGTAAATGAGGTAAGAACTTGTATTTCTTCAGTTAAATTACCAGTTATCACTATCACTACACTGTCGTCTAGCTTACAGATGAATAAACGGCGTATTTGTTCAAGATTTCATATGCTTCACATTTAGCATGCGTGTAGAATTCAGATTAGCAATTAGCTCCATTCAAAAGGAACTCATGTAGAGCTTATAATGCAAGCTTTGGCAGGTTTGGAAAATTATGCTGCAGTACCTCTGGAGATGCAATAGTGGTTAGAATTGATGCTAGTTTTGCTCAGGCCTTTATATGAGTTTGTATTATTGCAGAGAGCAGGACTTAATCGCAAAAGGCATTTCATTAAGGACGCAGTTTGGCGGATGGTTGACAAAAGAGAGCATTGACAGAGAAGTAATCAAGGCGTGCTATTTAAGCGAGGATAGGCTCAACAAAAGCCACATCGATGTTTTGACACTGCTAATAAAACGAAACCGAGCCGACAATGAAATATATGCCGAGTGAGATGTATGAAGTGAGCCACATAAACCACTCTACGACGAACTTGTACTGAGACATGCGCCATGCAAGTAAGGGACGGCAATACCACGTGAGGGGAGAGTTCTGTTATAGTCAGAAGGGTGACGTAGACACCTAGGGTCAGGTCTGTGACTTGTTACAGGTTTCATGGAGCGATTGGAGTTAGTGGCAATATGCTGGACAGATCGACCCGTGGCGCTAAGCTCTGTTGATGTATAAGAGTGTTAGCTGGGGTTTCACCTGTTCATTCTCAGGATCAATCAGGAGCAGTACTTAGGCGTGTCGGGCACGATTGACGGTGTCCTAATTAGATGACGCATGTATGAAGCACGTTAATAGTCATTACGTAATGAATACAAAGTTTGTGTGATATGCCTTAGAGAAAATAATGTTCACTTTGATTAACCTACTCGGGTTCATCGTGATTGTCAGACTGGACCTTGTTAAATGTAAAGAGAGCTTAACAGTTGCTTATATCGGCACCCATACGGGTCCTGCGGGCGAGAAAGACGGAGAGAGGGTCTCTGGGGCAATGCCGCTGGCACTGGATACCATCAACAATGACAGTAGCATCCTAGAGAACTACACACTTAACTACCTGTTCGCCGACAATGAAGACAATGCGTTGATATCAGTAGAGGCCGTCACCGAGCTTTGGGCACAAGGCGCAATAGCGTTCTTCGGACCCGAGGATTTCTGTAAGACGGAGGCGCGAGTGGCCGCAGCTTGGAACTTACCCATGCTCTCCCACGTAAGTATGCTACGTTGCTCAAAAACAAATTGTCTAGTTTAAATAGAGGGCAATTATTAGAGAAAATATTCTTATTACGACTACATTTTAAAGGATATATTTAACTCTCCCCTCCCGCAACTGTTTTTATGTGTATTGAATGTGCTCATGCATAAAGGTTGTACACACTTCGTATATTAAAAAGACAACCTTTGTGATAAAAGTTATTCCCTGTAGAAATATAAATGGTCGTAATGCACCAAAGGAAATTCGGTAGATATTGTACGCAAATAAATGGTAAAATAATTCGTGTCTTGTTTGATCTCCGGCAAAACAATCGCACACATTTACATAACACTTGTAACAGGATATTAATAAAATTTCATGGACTGTACAAACTCACGATGTTCCTCTTTATACATTAAAAAGGCTATACAATTTTGAAGAGCAGGATATGAAGAAATGGAGATGCAGAACTTTCGATGGCTTACCTAAAATACAGAAAATGGTGGGGAAGATGATGTTAACGGACCCATCTCGTGCATCCACAAAGTTTTCACGAAGATTACGTGAATGACGATGTGGCGAGGCTTAAATTTAAACAAGTCAGCTGTATTGCTCAATCTGTATCTACCGTCACATCTCACCGACAGACTTGGGACAATTTCGAGCAGAATACGGGCAGAGGTGTAGGGGTGAACTAGTCTTTCCTGATGTAAAAATTAAAATTACATGAGAAAATGCTAGAATATAAACGCTCATTGAATTTGCTGAAATCCCGTTGTAGACGTTTTACATTTGACTTTATGTGAGAATGCATAATTATTAGGGCGTTCTTTGATGCGACTGTGACATTTACTAGTGACGTAAATGGACATGACTTATATTTATTTTCATCAGCATTGTATCGGTGAAAACCATCCTACCGCCATCAGGCTCATGTGCAGTTTGGACAGGTGTTCTCAAAAGAATTCACTGGGGTGAAATGCTGCAACGAATTCCAACAGCCATGTTGTAGCTTTATCTATCAAGAATTTGAAAATTCTTGAGAATAGTGAATAAGTATGTTACATGTTCCTATACTGAGTGGTGCTGGATTCGCTGCATACACTCACCTTGATACTTAATATTGCCTTGTATTCAGGCTGGCGAGCCTGATAAGTCCTGTACCGCGCAGCCCGGTGCCATATATATATATAGCACACCAATAGATGTATGTGAGTATAGAACGAACAGGGTGCATGGAAAGATGTGTGTATGATGAGGATAGTTAAGATGGTGTGTGCCATCTTGATAAACAGATAAACCCCAGGCATACTTACATAAACAGAACCGAATTGTAAAGCATTTACATGTTGGGTTATAATGTAACCTGAGGTAAACTCACAAAAGTCCGTATTTCAATGACTAAGTGAGCTTTGGCTAAGACGTCATATATCATGAACAGTTTGTTTTGAAAATAGTCAATCAATCAATCAAATTCTCTTCTAATAATCTATAAATGGATCATATGAAAGGTTAATGGTAAACTAAAAATATATTGTTATCATTACTACCAAACTGCATAATATCAGGAAATTGTACCAACGGAACAAACTAATGGACATACGAAAGCTATCAACAATTGTTTGAGGTTTGTGTCAACCATTTTTTAAAGGATTAGTGTCCAGATTTATTATTTATTCATAATAAGCTGAACTTCTAGATATTGTTAAATTGAGGGTAAAATATTGAAAAGAGGCACATTAATCGGAGTAATATCAGCAGATAAGGAGGTTTCATGCGTTTTTGCGCCAACACTCGGTACTCTCCACAGGATTATGTCATACAAGTTTAACCTTTACGAACTGTCAGAGCCTTGCCTTTTAGTTCAGTGTTAAAAAAGCCACATGAGTGACAAGCATATAGCAGTTCTCCCCCAAATGGTTTGCTATTCTGCCTACGATTGTAAAACCAAGTGGTTGAAGAAATCTAGGGTACGTTATTTTTCCAGTGTCCAGAAAGTTTGACTCATGGGAAGGCATGAATTTACTGCTCAAGACTGAAGGATTTTGTGCCAACCAAAGACAGTTGTAGGCCTATGCGCTCGTCACTTTACAGCTGAAAGCTACGAGAGGAATAAAGCTAAATTTTCATAACAGCACCTGCAAACAGTAGATATAAAGTCCTATTAACTGATTTTAGCTGAAAACTGATAGATACTAAATCTCTGTACACTAATGTCAATGTTCACATTGTACATGTATTTATGTTGTATACGACTATAGCCGTTATAGACGTAGGCTATTCGGAAAATCGAAAATAACAAAAAATAACAAATAACAATAGAAAGGTTTTCTTTGTGAAGTGGACAATGAAAGAAGAGTACATAGATATTAAATTTTAAGACATACACATGAAATGTACATTGTAACACAGAATAAGTATTGCCTGTGCGGCTGGAAATGTATGGACAAAAATTCAACGCCTGAAAACTTGGAATCTGATGTCTGGATAGAGATGTCACTGTCATAAATCGGAACATCCATGTCGTACATTATGGATTCAAATAATTTACTTCTGTGTAAAAGAACCAACAGGTAAATCTGGACACTAATCTGAAATACTAAGTATAAATAGCAGTAACACACAAAAATTTGAAGGGTATTGTTTGAATATTCAGTTTCTGTTTATTAACAACTAAAGTCGTTAAGTGAAATGCAAAAGCCACTCGATTAGTTCCCTGATTAATGGAAATCTGTAAATCTTTTCCGTAATGCCAGCGTTGCCTGCTTAATGTTCTGGGTTAATGGTAGATGTGTAACGACCTTACCTCTCCTCGTGGAGGAAGTTTTTTGTTCTCTGTGGCTCAGGTAACGTTTGTGTGATGTCAATTAGCTCTGGCGATATGGACCAATCAATCGGCTGGTCGCTATGCTCAGCCATTAATCATGGCTTCCGGTGTAAACCGGAAGTGGCCCTGATAGGTACAGCCGTCACACAAAAGAACAGTCCTTTTCCATCGTGACAAATTCTACAAAAATACACTTTTATATTGATATGAGTCTTGCATTTATTGAAAAACACCCGAATGCCCCCATAAAGAAACTCTTCGTGGTCATCAGTAAAAATAGTTACAAGCGTACACCCTAACTAAGAATGCAGTACTGTGATGGTGTACCTTATGGAGAGCTAAAACACTTGGCAAAAGGTTTGAAAACGAAGATAGGGATTGTCCCCACTGTAATAAATGTTTATTGTCTGTGTTTACCATGCGTACGCATACAAATACTGCATCAGATTGACTAAATGTAGTCCAAACCGTGCAGTGTAATAGGTGCGAAATTTAATTTTCTCTTTAACATAAATATGTCATTTAACACTTTATAACGTACATTCAAATGTTCAGAGAGTGAGTTAGTGAGCGCTTGAGGTTTAACGTCTGCTCTGATCTTACTGTCTATACTGTAGGTCTTTAATTATACTGTGCTCCTGCATAAACAAACATTCTGCTGGTGGACTAAGTATCCCCGAGCCCTGGTCCCTTTGTATTCTTTTAATGTGATCGTATGGTTAACTGTGATGACATTTTGAATAATTGTAGACCAGTGACGTCTAATAAATTGTAGTCAACATCACTGTTTTTTTTTACCTAATTTTGCTTAAGCCATGGTACTAGGGGCGTGTATTTATTTGATTGGTGTTTTACGCATTAGTCAAGAATATTTCACTTATACTGCGCCGGTCAGCATTATGGTGGGAAGAAACCGGGCAAATCCCGGGGAAAACGACCATCCGTAGGTTGCTGACTGACCTTCCCACGTACGGCCAGGGGGCGTGTAAATTGCTACTATTTATGCATTTACATATACCCTGACTGAAGTAAATTGACAAGAGGTCGCATTTTACTGGTTATGTGTGACCATTTGCCAGCTGTCACACTGTCATCGCTGCTCTGCTCTTACTCTCTATGCCGTACGTCTTTAATTATATTAACGAAGGAGTCCTTAGAGTGCATGTAATGTGCCTTCTTAATACAGGGCGTATTTACACCGCTGTTTTATCTAGTGCCGCTTCATAGAACTTTTTATGGAAAGAAAGAACCCCGCCCGGCCGGGGCCATTATACTTACACGGGTGCAACCAGTCGATGCACTACGCCAAGCATAAGTCACAAATTCCTCTTTTAAGGTCTTAGGATTGACCCCTGATCTACCGCTTCTGAAGCGGTGAAATGTACAGAGAAAAATTATATAAACAAAACACAAAGTAATTGATGTCTTCTAAATAAAAATTATGTTTCTTTTCGCAGAAGTGTGACGACCCAAGCGTGTCGGACAAGGCTATGTATCCAACGTTTGCCCGTACCCACTCTCCCGGCTCCCTGACGGCGCGCTCCTTGGTGGCCCTAATGGAATACTATCAATGGAGGAAATTCACCATCATCACCGAACAGGTGGATGTGTACCGCCGGACGGCAGACTTCCTTGCCCAACTGGCTAGTAACATGACTATCCTCAACCAGGAGGGCTTTCCCGGCCCCTATCTCTCCTTCTTCCACAAGGCCGATCTTATCCGTGCCATTGACAGCACCTACGTTCGAACTAGAAGTAAGATTGATTAAACATTTACGTTGATACTTAAATGTATTTATTTATTTTAAGCCTCCCCCAAACACTTAATTTCCTCTGGAGGCAGTGAGGCTTTTCTGTGGAGCAAAACAGTGACGAAACCTTGGCATCTGACTAAATTCACAATGTAAGACAGCAGTCGTAACAACAGGAACTCTACCCGAAGTGGAGACGTCAGTGATTGTGGACCAGTGGGAGAAATCATTCAGACAATCCAAGCTGTTCCGACGGCGACTACCCAACACGCCACCTTATCTGTGGCCAGTATCATACCACTGGTGACACCAGATGTATTCATACATAAAACATTACATATATCATGTATCAATTTCTTCAGAAACAGTGTTACAAAATTTTAAAATGATTTTGTAGCATTTTGAAATTTGATATCTGAGACAAAATACTGGTTTGCACAGATATAACAAATCCAGACTCCAGCCCAGGATCTTTCCTATCCAAAAATGCGACCTCGCCATCCACTCCAACATAATCTTTTCCTTTAAATCAGTCGCCTATATTCAACTGTCTGTAAAATCGGTCATACTCGTTGTCAACATTGCCTATCGTTAGCAACACATAACACCACAAACATTACTCTGATATTTTGTACGTCTGAATTATTGCGATGCAAATGCACTTAGAATATTTTTTAGTCATTCATTAAGTTAAACTGCATAGTCCAGGTTTCAAGATCAAGGAGTCTTTGCCTAGAGTGACGTCCTAACTACTCCAAAACAAGCGACATGCTGGACAATGGGCGTGTAGAGTAATTTGTTTTACGGCAGATGCACTAACATGCGGTTAGAACAAACTTCCCTCAGTAAGACCGCTGCACTACTGTCTCAGAAAGTAGACATTGTTTTTTTCATAACAGGATTTCCTAACATCCAACACTGCCATGAGACCATGTACTACAAGAGATAAATGCACTTATGAAGGGTCTATGATGCTAAATCGTGCGAATAATTTAAAATATGGCCGTGTTAGAGACAGGTTTAAGATTAAAATCGAAAGTAGTTTAAATAACTTGAGTCGCCCCCTCCCCAAGGCATCTCCGCCCAATGTCCAGCATGCCACTGGATATTTAATAGTCATGACGTCACCCGACGTAATGAGTTCTTTTGGTCGAAACCGAGTTTATGCAGCTTAACATTGTGATTTAGCTTCATTATCTGAGCAGTAATATGGAATATCCATGTGCAGAGCTTGGTATGTTACGTATCACTAACTAAAGGCAATTTTGGGAGCGAGTATGACTGATTTTATAGATACCTGAATATAGGCGACTGACTAAAAGGAATAGACTGTACACAGAGTGGGCGTTATGAAATGGCATTTGAATTTTAATATAAAGGTAAAAGAGATTTAAAACAGATTTTGTTTTACACAGCAGAAAACTCGTGTCCCAAAAAGATCTAGTGCACAAGCATCCCAAAATTATGAACCAATTCTTGTGTATTTCCATTCTATATTTATAAAGAGGCAAAGCATTCTTTATCGTTTCATCAAGACATGAACGTGTCCAAACGTTGTCAAATGAACCAACGTGTATTCTGGGGCAACTTCATTTCGTTACAATGTCTATAGGGGTACTAATATGGACTGTGTGTGGCTAACACATTCACTAATATTTGATACCTTTTAAAACTGTAGAAACAAAGAAAAACTTATTGAATGATTCATTAACCAAATCACCTCTGTTGCAGCAATAATTTAAGGAGTTCAAAGTTCAGTTGTGAATGTTGATTGACATGAATTCCTTTGGACATACAGGAGTACAAATTTACCACTTGAACTTTGCGCAAGCGTGAAGTCCAATTATTCTACACTACGCGTAATCATAACTAGCTGTTTAAATCGATAGTCTCAAGACACATTTCCAATATAATTAAAACGTACAGCGTAGAGAGAAAAAATACCAGTCGACACCGTGATAGCGGACAAATGGTCACAGGTAACCGGTAAAATACGGTCTCTTGTCAATTTACCTCAGTCAGGGTTTTACTCTAGCTGTTCATGCAAATGCATAAATAGTAGCAAATTACAGGCTCCCTATCGCCATGGCTTAAGCAGAATTATGTAAAAAATGCAGTGATGTTAACTGCAATTTATTAGACGTCACTGGTCTAGAGTGACTCAAAATGCTGTGCTGTCATCACATTTAACATACATCAATACATAACATTAAAACAATGCAAAGGGACCAGGCCTTAGGGATGATTAGGTTTATGAAGACATGCAATAAAATTAAGACGTACGTAAACAAATAAAAATTAAGCAACGTAAATTAAACAACCTATAAATTAAAACCTAATCAAACAACCTAAAACATAAGTTATCAAAAAATAATGACACAAACAGTAAATAAAGCCAGTAGCTAGTAATACAGATGGGTCAACATTTTTAAGTTATGTATGGAACACAGTCGAGATTCGGGAACTGATTGGATTTAGTCGCTTAGAACGTTACTTGCGTCTTGTGGTTATCTTTGAAAATTGCTTTTTTCTGTATGAATTCGTCCGGATTTCTGACTTTATATACCTTCCAGGTTGGTGGTTTGTGTTGAACGTTCGGGACCAAGTAGAGCCATTTTAACTGGCCATTGGTATACGAATGCCAATGAAGCTTAACTTAAGCAATTATTTCACATGCACAGTTAGAATAAAACCCTAACTGAGGTAAATTAACAAGAGTCCGGTTTTAATGGTAATACGTGCGATCATGTGCCCACTCTACCACTCTCATCACCGCTCTGGATTTACTCTCTAAGTTTTAGCCTTTTACATTGAGGTTTAGATCATGTGTAAAGATCTCACTAAGTCGCCACTAGATCAATGGGGCACATGAAATCTATAGTTGCCCTGATTTTGCACAGATAAACAATTCTTCGATTTGATCAGGATTGTTCGGTTGATGGAGAATCCGTGTGTATCAATGGTCAGTGACATTGATCTCGCTATTGTGGGGTTCTAGGCGCAGAAACTGACGCCACATTGGTTTAGAGATGAAAAGGTGTTGATCATATAAGCACCAGTCTACATCTGGTCAAAATTGATTTAAATCACCCGTGACCATTGACACCGGATGTGCTGTACAGGATAGCATTTCTGATTTGTTTGATTCACCCAGTGTCAGTATAATGTGACTGGATGGGGTTTCAAGTCTGGTGTCTTCGGCATGATACTTCAGTGGCGGCAGCACTTTGGTGACATGGACTCGTACTGCCTCATGAAGATTTATGTACTCATAGTATATGTACACACTCCTAATGACTTCTCTTCGTCGTATGCTAAGAACCACGGTAAACCCCAAGCATCCACTTTACATAACACCCTCTGCACCCCACGTCCTATTCTTGTCCTGAACAGCGCTAACTTGATGACTCGTGACATGAACTACCCACCTGAAGTTAGTTTAGCATTTTTCCTTCCGCACAGGTTCGTCTTTCTGATCATATTCTAGCTTAAGTGCTAGCGATTCAGAAAAACTTAAATCAATTTAAAATCACTGATAGCTGACAATCATTGTTGACAGAATCTTTTCTATTTACGCCCTTAATACTAATATCTTGTAAATAGCCGTGTCAGTCTACCAATACAATACGTAAACATGTGAATAAAGATTTAAGACTAACTATTTTTTTCTACAACATAAGCCTGGAACTCTTTATGAATAAACGCATTCAATTTCAGCATTGTGAGGCGTCACGGAAGGCTGTACATTATGCCTCTTGATAATGCCTGTTGTATTAAAGGAGAAATAATGAGATAGTTAAAATAAAAAGTAAGACTCAGTCTTACAAAAACTTACTATGAAATTACAATTGCATTTAGAAGTTTGTCGTATAACAGGCAAACAGTCATGAGGCCGACTTTCAACCTACGTGAGACCAATAGCAGACTATCACAATGTCGTAACTGTTCAGCTTTTATTCTCCAAGCTGTACTCTTTTATATTATATACCTGCATTCTGTTGCTAAACTAAGACTCTCCATTGCCTGGTTCCTTTGCATTGTTACCTTGTTACTGTTAAGTAATATTTATTATACCTAATTCTGTCTAAGCCATCGAGTTGGGGGTTGGGGGACTGCTACCATTAAGCATTTGTATGGACAGTTTAAATAAAACCCCGAGGTAAAACGCCAAGATTGCACCGTTTACGAGAGACTAACTGTTTATTTTTAATCTGTATCGCACATTCATCCCTGCTTTGTTTTACTCTGCATGCTGTAGACTTTAATATTCCCAAGATAGAATCGACTGGGAACAGTCAGACATGAATATTTCGAATAGAAATCTTTGTTTTCATGTGTGTGGTGAACGGTGTTAGGCATGTCATATTTGCTTTGTTTATCCAGCTCTCCAGAGAGTATTTTAATGGAAAGAAACGATTTTTATTGGTTTTAGAGTTATATATGTTTGTCGGTGCAATGATTGGAAAAGTACATGGCGTATATTTATACTTTCATTTAAGCACATTAAATCCAGGTTAATAGTCATGTTATACGAAGCAGATATTTATATTTCAAACTGTAGATTTCAACATCGTATAAACTCGGAAATTATAATATTATGTCTAAGTGTCTAAGGATAAATCTACTTTACAATGCATGGAAGTTGACGAACAATTTTTTATACTGAACATTTTCTTTGCAGTATTTGAAATTATTGTAAGAACAGATTTCGGGAACAAGGCCGAGGTCTTTTTCCCTAGAATAATGTTATGATGATTTCTTTATGTACAAATTCGTTTCAGTATACGTTGTGTTGGCGTCCAAGCGAGCATTTATCGACTTTGCGCGAGTGTTCCATAACATGACAAATATCGACAAAAAATCATACGTGTTAATCAGTGTTCAAGAGTCCCTAATCTACAACCCTGAAGAGAACTTGAAGCCACTTTTTACAGGTAAACTATCTTGTTAAATCTTTCCTCTCGGTTGCATTAATGCAATCTATGTGTGTGACATGTTTTCATCTCCGGTTTGCCCTACCAGATTTAGTAATATCTTCTTACCTTCAATTTTACCATCTTTGTTCCGTACCTAAGTAAATTTTACTGATGTGCTACCCCAAGTTAAGGAATGGATTGCGCTTCTGCCTCAAGGTAATTATCTTTCGTTGATTTTTTTAGCATGTTTGGGCATTGCAATGCTACTCTTGTGAAGAAAAATTCTTGTCTTTCATGAATGTGGGTTTTGGGGAACTGTGATCCCAGCTGACGGCCTAGACTATGGACTAAACTATAGACTATATGACTGGATATTTCGCTCACTTTATTAGCAATTCTATCACCTCAACGTGAACTACTAGATTTAGTAATGAATTCTGCGGGGCAATTGTGCCATCTACAT
Organism: Liolophura sinensis; assembly: GCF_032854445.1. Lineage (NCBI taxonomy): Eukaryota > Metazoa > Mollusca > Polyplacophora > Chitonida > Chitonidae > Liolophura > Liolophura sinensis. Next base: position 39,951 of record NC_088295.1, read on the forward strand.
TTTATCTGCCAGACCACATACGATATTAAATTCTCTCTGGTCATTCTATCCACTCAATTTACCAAACTGGGTTTAGTTACGAGTTCCTATCTATACCAAACCAGGTGGAATAATGGGTTTTATATGGCAAGTGTTCCACCCGGGTTTGTAATATCAAACTTAAATATGGGTTCTGTGTGACAACTTTCCTATTTGTCATAACAAATGCAGTAATTAGTTATATGTGGAAATGTTGCCACTGATGTGTCATACCAAATTGAGTACTGGTTCCATGTGGCAATTTCACAGCTTCTGCTTTTTTAATCAGTTTTACTTTATTGTGACTTACTAGATTCCATCATGATCCGTGTGTCTGTTTTACCACTGATATGCAACACCGAGTTCAGTAATGAGCTTTATGTGACAATTTTACCGTCTTAGGGTTAGGGATAAGCTCTAATTGGCAGTTGTATATACTCCACAGAAAGGGTTCTAGTTAGGGTTAGCCTCCCTGTTGTACCTCCTCAGTGTACTATATCAGATGTAATACTGATTTCTGTTTGACAAGTTTACCACTTAAATTCAGTGATAAGCTCTATGTGGCAGTTGCATATACTTTGACATAATGGGCTATAGTAGCTGTTTCTGGACATATGGTAATTTTACAATCTCATTGAACTAAATCAGATTAGGCATAGGTTTCTTTTTGATAAGTTTACCTCCTCTGTGTAAAATGTCAGTAATGATTTCCATGTGACAGCTATATACAATCGGTGTAACAAATTTGATCGGTTTAATATGACAATTTTAGCACCTCAGTGTGCAGATCCTTATTGGGTCCTTATTGGACACTTTTACGTCCTCACTGTATCAAACCCCATTCATTGTTATTGTTTACATAATAGTTCATAGGAATCACTCTAGATGCATCGTCGTTTCTTCTCATGTTGTGCATAAAGTTTTTCTTGTTGGCTATCATTTAGATCTGGAGACGGGCAATCTTGGACAGAAAAACGAGTCTGTGATGGCGTACAGTCGTGTTTTACAGTTAGTACTGAGTCCACCCACTAACCCAAACTATGAGGCTTGGAAGGACAATGTGCGAACTTACTTGTACATGCCCCCATTTAACATGCGTCCTCTAGATGACTTTCAGATACGCATTGGCTACAAACAGCAGGTAAGTGTAGCTACATTAGAGACTTTTAACTGTTACATCGTGTGTGTATGAAACACATCTGAACACATACGTGTGCTGGGTGAATGATGGTGTGTGTGTCTGAGATATGCATTGCCCTATATAATACATGACATCAAATTAACTATCTATTTCAGATCTCCATATTTGCCGCATATCTTTACGATGCTGTGTTTGTGTATGCTCGGGCTTTGAACGAGGTAATCCTAAGAGGAGATTCTCCGCGAAACGGGACAGCCATTTTTGAGGGGATTGCCGGAAGGTCTTATCACAGTAAGTCAGAATAATCCAAGCACTAGCTAGGATGTGAAAATATAGAACAGGTTAGCTTACTTGTCGTCACTTCGTGTTAAGGAATTGAAAAAACAATCGCTATATTGCCAAGACTATGGCGACTGAAGACATTTGATAACTTTGTATGTTTCATAATTATTTAACCTTTGTTTTACTTTTGAACAGATGTACACGCAATTATCAGGTTCCATTATATAATTCTTTCTGTCAGTGTCCTACTTTTCTTGCAGGCATAATTGGTAATGATGTCTATATAGACGAACATGGTGACGCTCAGAGCAACCTCTCTGTTGTGGCGCTCAGGCCATATAATAATACATTTGGGTACGGTTTACAAACAGTGGGCCAATTCTTCCTAAGAGATGGTATCTCGGGATCAGTGGTAAGCGAACAAATAATCGACAAGGCTAGATAAGGTGTCAGGCCATCATTTTAAGTGTATGGAATAGCAACCTAAAACATGAAGTTCATAACGCCGATGTTTGTCATAGAGATATGTTTCATACGTATATCTTTATAGTAGCTAAGATATACTTATGTCTTATACGCATTAATGATATGTTCTCTGGGTGTTTTCTCCGCCGATGTGTAAATAAAACATTTTTAAGTGCGGCGTAAAACACCAATCAAATAAATGGGTGAAATAATTTTGCTGTGGCACGTAGATACCGTGAATATTAAAATGGTTTGTACCAAGCCACCGATGACAGCTCGATTGTTGCAGGATTAAACATAACAGACATATCCTAAACGTGCATGTGTCTTTCTCACACAGGAGTTCCACGAAAGGATCCGCATTTATGAGGAAGTTCCCGTAGATGAACCCATTTGTGGATTTTACAATGAACGTTGTCAGCCGACTCCAGGTACGTCTTGAGTCATTCCCACACTCAACACGCATAGTTTATCCTGTAGCAAGCATACAGATGGCCTGACAGTGTTAATTTAACGCCAGCGGTGACAACGCCCTACTATTTTTTAAAGTGAACTGTTGAACCTTCACAAGAGATAAAACAGGCGGATCGGAATAAATGACAACCACTTGGAAAAAGTGCCGCGTGGTTCATACCTTCATGTAAGATATTGTTTTCAGTCATTGCGTGTCTTCATGTCAGCGGCGCCTTGTTTTAATGTGTGATGTTACTCATTCGCACTTGTTTTAATGTCAGGCAATTTCAATGCACATGTACTTCTTTAAGCAAGTATATATCGACTGCTTGTGTAGGTCAGAAAAGTTTTTAACATGAAGCTTACTGACCTATGTTCCTTCACGATTTAAGCTTTAAGATAAGACATATCATTATGATTATTACACTCATCGTTATGAAGGTGACTAAATTGACCAATACAAAAGGTGACTAAACTGACCAATACATTGTAGATTATACGACCGAAATCGTAGTGGGTGTTCTAGGAGGACTTGTGCTGATAATTCTGCTGGTGACCGCTGTCCTCTATAGGTGAGTCAAACTGAACTCTGGATAGTAAATATAGCCTTTCGAGAATACCTTAGTCCACAACTATCACCTATTGATGGAGATGATCTACTTATTTTCATGTTATTCTTTATTGAAAGTCAACGCACAGTGTTTTGAGTAATTGTAGCCCAGTGTAACATCATTGCATTTTCACCATCTTTTGCTTAAGTAATAACTGCTCTGATTTAACACTCTATGCTGTCAGTGTATGACATTCTGTAAACACTTGCTCTATCCATTATGCTGGTGACGACCTACCCCCAGGTCAGTAGATATGTTCTTCTGCGCAGACGTTTTGTTCACTAGTCTGCTTCTAATGACCATCCTCTACAGCTAGGTAAAACTGTATTCTGTAAGCCTCTAAAGTGCACCTTTCTGGTGGTGGCGACTCTCCACTGTAGTGGAGTAAAACCGTCTTCTGTAAGCATTTTTGTTTACCAATGTGCTGCATTCCCCAATTCCGATGTTTAACATTATGCTATTGATGTCCATTCCTCTACATCGTTCTTAAACTGCCTTCTGTAAGAATCTTTCATCACAATACCGCTGATGACGCTTCTGCTCTGTAGCGGAGTAAAACTGTTCGTTAAGACAGCAATAATGTCTTCTGTATCCTTTCAAACCCTCTGTTCACCTTTCTGCTGGAAACCACCCTTCCTGTATAGCGGAGTAAAACTAACGTTTGTAAGCATCTTTTATGTCAAGACACCTGACAAGATTATGATGTTGATGACCTTCCTCTGTAAGCATCTTTGTGTACCATTATACTGCTAATGACCATTCATCCGTAGTGGAATAAACTTGTTTTTTGTAAGCATGTTTGTGTACCATTCTTATGTTTACGATCACCCTCTGTAATTACTAAAACTGCCGTCTGTAAAGATCTTGATCATTTCTTTATTTTTTTGCGTAATATTATGTTATTTTCTTGATGGGGAACCCCTATAGCGTAGCATTATGCCTTATGTAACCATTCCACCCCTTGTTCACTATTTTGCTGTAGACGAACTTTGGTTTACCATTTTGGAGGCGACGACTCTGGCTTAAAGCAGAGTATAACTGATTTCTGTCATCGTCTTTTTGTGTCTTTGTGACAGTGACTTCCTTTCGTCTGTAAGGGAGTAAATCTGTCCTATCTGTAAGGGAGTAAATCTGTCTGTAAGCATCTTTGCGTTCTATTATTCCGGTGACTACCATTCCTCTATAGCGGAGAGAAGCTGTCTTCTATAAGCATCTTTATGTATCATTATTCGGGTGACTACCATCCCAATGTAGCGGAGTAAAGCTGTTTTTTGTAAGCGTCCTTGTGCACCATTATTCCGGTGACGACCATCTCCATGTAGATGAGTAAAGTTGTCTTCTATAGGCATCCTTGTGTACCATTATTCCGGTGACCATTCCTCTATAGTGAAGTAAAACTGTTTTCTGTAAGCATCCTTGTGTACTATTCTGATGCTGACGACCATTTCTTGAAAGTAAAAATTGCTCTGTGAGCATATTTGCGTACCATTATCTCGGCAACGACGATAGCGGAGTAAAGCTGTCTTCTGTTAACACCTTTGTCTACCATTATACCTGTGACGACCATTTCTCTGAAGCGGAATAGAACTGTCTTCTGTAAACATCTTTGTCTACAACTATACCGGTGACTACCATCCTTCTGTTCTGAGGATTTCTTCGTCGTTATATGATTAAAAACTTGTTAAGTTCGACGTTAGACCCCAAACCCTCACTCACTCACAATCCCTCTGAAGCGTAGCAAATCTGTCTTCTGACAGCATTTTTGTTTACCATTATACCCGTGACTACCATTTCTGTAGAGCGGAGTAGACTTGTCTTCTGTAAACATCTTTGTCTACCATTAAGCCGGCGACTAATATCCCTCCGTAGCGGAGTAAAGCTGTGTTTTGTAAAATAATCTTTGTCCACCATTATACAAGTGATGAAGTCATTTCTCTATAGCGCGGTAAAACTGTCTTTTGTAAACAGTTTTGTCTATTATTATACCGGTGACGACCATTTCTCTGTAGCAGAGTGAGGATATCTTCTGTAAACATCTTTATCTGCCATTGTACCGGTGAGGACCATTCCTCTGTAGCGGAGCAGGACTGTCTTCTGTAAACACCTTTGTATACCATTATACCGGTGACGACCACTTGTCTATATCGGAGCAGAACTGTCTTCTAGAAACATCTTTGTTTACTGTTATAGCGGTAACGACCATCCCTCAATAGCGGAGTAGAGCTGTCTTCTGTAAACATCTTTGTCTACCACTACACCTGTGACGACCATTTCTCTATAACGGAGTAGAAATGTCTTCTGTAAACACCTTTGTATACCAATATACCAGTGAGAACCATTTCTCCAGAGTAGAACTTATCTTTGTCTTCCATTATAACGGTGACAACCATCCATCTTTTCTGAGGATTCCTTCGTCGTCATATGACTGAAAAATTGTTAAGTACGGCGTGAAACCCCAAACACTCACTCACTCACAATCACTCTGTAGTGGAGTAAAGCTGTCGTCATATGACTGAAAAATTGTTAAGTACGACGTTAAACCTCAAACACTAGGTCACTCTGAAGATTTCTCTGAAGCGGTAAGCATTTCTGTTTACCATTATACCTGTGACTACCATTTCTCTAGAGCGGATTAGAACTGTCTTCTGTAAACATCTAATCCGGTGACTACTATCCCTCTGTAGGGGAGTAAACTGTCTTTTGTGAAATAATCTTTGTATACCATTATACAAAAGATGATCATTTCTCTGTAACCGAGTAGAACTGTCTTCTGTAAACATCTAATCCGGTGACTACTATCCCTCTGTAGAGGAGTAAAGCTGTCTTTTGTGAAATAAGCTTTGTATACCATTATACAAAAGATGATCATTTCTCTGTAGCCGAGTAGAGCTGTCTTTTGTAAAAAGCTTTGTCTGTTATTATACAGGTGACGACCATTTCTTTGTAGCGGACTAGAACTGACTTCTGTAAACACCTTTGTATACTGTTATACCGGTGACGACAATTTCTCTGTAGAAGAGTGAATCTGTCTTCTGTAAACATCCTTATCTGCCATTATACCGGTGACGACCATTTCTCTATAGCAGAGTAGAGTTGTCTTCTGTAACCATCTTTGTCTACCATTATACCGGTAACGACCACCCCTCAGCGGCGGAGTAAAGCTGTCTTCTGTAAACATCTTTGTCTACCATTATACCTGTGATGGCCATTTCTCCAGAGCGGAGTATAACTGTTATATGTAAAGACCTTTGTATACCATTACACCGGTGACTACCATTTCTCTATAGCAGAGTAGAACACTCTTTTGTAGATATCTTGGTATACCATTATACCTGTGAAATCTTTCGTCTACGGCGGAGTAGAACTGTCTTCTGTAAACATCTTTTTTTACCATTATACCGATGATGTCCATTATTCTACAGGGGAGTAGAACTGTCTTCTGTAAATACCTTTGTATACCATTATACCTGTGACGACTATTTCTCTATAGCGGAGTAGAACTGTCTTCTGTAAACACTTTTGTATACCATTATACCGATGTTTAAAATTCTGTAGAGCGTAGTAGAACTGTCTTCTGTAAACAGCTTTTTCCATTATTATACCGCCAACGACAATTTCTCTGTAGCAGAGTGAAGCTGTCTTTGGTAAAATGTTTTTCTGCCATTGTACCTTTAACGACCATTTTTCTATAGCGGAGTGGAACTATCTTTTCTAAACGCCATTGTATACCATTATACCGGTGACAACCATTTCACTATAGCAGAGTAGAACTTTCTTTTGTAAACAGCATTGTATACCACTACACCTGTGACGACCTTTCGTCTATAGCGGAGTAGAACTGTCTTCTGTAAACATTTTTGTGTACCAATATACCGGTGAGTACCATTTCTCCAGAACGGAATAGAACTGCCTTCTGTAAACATCTTTGTCTACCATTATACCGGTGGCTACCATTCTTCTGTAGCGGAGTGAAGCTGTCTTCTGTAATTATGTTTGTCTACCATTATACTGGTGATGACCATTTCTCTATAGTGGAGTAGAACTGTCTTCTGTGAACATCTTTGTATACCATTATACCGGTGACGACCATGTTTTCACAGCGGAGTAGAACTGCCTTTGTAAACACCTTTGTATACCATTATTCCTGTGACGACTATTTCTCTATAGCGGAGTAGAATTATCTTCTGTAGACATCTTTTTATACCAACATACCGGTGAGCACCATTTCTCTATTGCGGAGTAGAACTGTCTTGTGTAAGCAAATTTGTATACCATTATACCGATGGCTACCATTCCTCCGTAGCGGAGTAAAGTTGTCGTTTGTACAATAATCTTTTTTTTACCATTATACCGTTGATGATCATTTCTCTATAGAGGAATATAACTGTCTTCTGTAAAGAGCTTTTTCTATTATTATACCGGTGACGACCAATTCTCTGAAGCAGAGTGAAGTTGTCTTCTATAAAAATCTTTATCTGCCATTGTACCGGCGACAACCATTTTTCTATAGCTGAGTAGAACTGTCTTCTGTAAACACATTTGTATACCATTATACCGGTGACGACCATTTCTCTATAGTAAAGTAAAGCTGTGTTCTGGAAACATCTTAGTCTACCATTATACTTGTCTTGATCATTTCTCTAAAGTGGAGTAGAATTGTTTTCGGTAAATACCTTTGAGTACCATTATACCGGTTACGACCTTTCGTCTATAGCGGAGTAGAACTCTTTTCTGTAAACATCTTTGGTGTAGTAGAGCTGTCTTCTGTAACTATCTTTGTCCACCAATATACCTGTGACGACCATTTCTCTATGGCGGGGTAGAGCTGTCTTCTGTAAAAATCATTATCTACCATTATACTGGTGACGACAATGTCTCTATAGCGGAGTGGAACTGTCTTCTGAAAACATCTTTATCTACCATTTTACCGGTGACTGCCATCCCTCTGAAGTGCAGTAAAGGTGTCTTTTGTAACTATTTTCGTCTACCATTACACTGAAGAAGACGCTTTCTCTATAGCGGAGTAGAACTGTTTTCTGTAAATACCTTTGTGTACCATTATACTGGTAACGGCCTTTTGTCTATTGCGGAGTAGAACTGTCTTCTGTTAACACCTTTGTATACCATTATACCGGTGACGACCATTTCTCTATAACTGAGTAGAACTGTCATCTGTAAACATCTTTGTCTACCATCCTACCGGTGGCTACCATTCCTCTGTAGCGGAGTAAAGCTGTCTTCTGTAACTATCTTTGTCTACCATTATACTGGTGATGGCCATTTCTATATAGTGGAGCAGAACTGTTTTCTGTAAATACTTATGTGTTATACCTGTGATGATATTTGGCCTATAGCGGAGTAGAACTCTCTTCTGTAAACATTTTTGTCTACCGTTAAACCGGTGACGACTGCTTTCCTGTAGCGGAGTAGAACTCTCTTCTGTAAACATCTTTGTCTACTATGATACGGGTGACGACCAATTATCTGTTGCAGAGTGAATCTGTCTCCTGTAAACATTTTTATCTGCCATTAAACCGGTGTCGACCATTTCTCAATAGCGGAGTAGAACACTCTTTTGTAGATACCTTTGTATACCATTTTACCTGTGACGACCTTTTGTCTACAGCGGAGTAGAACTGTCTTCTGTCAACATCTGTTTTTACTATTATACCGTTGATGACCATTTCTCTATAGCGGAGTAGAACTTTCTACTGTAAACATCTTTGTATACCATTATACCAGTGACGATCACTTCTCTATAGCGGAGTAGAACTCTCTTTTGCAGACACCTTTGTATACCATTATACCTGTGACGACAATTTCTCTATAGCGAAGTAGAACTGTCTTTAAACATCTTTGTCTACCATCCCTCTGAAGCGCAGTAAAGGTGTCTTCTGGAACTATGTATGAACTATGTTCTAGTATATACTAGTGATGACCATTTTTATATAGTGGAGTAGAACTGTTTTTTGCAAATACCTTTGTGTACTATTATACTGGTGACGACTTTTCGTCTATACCGGAGTAGAGCTGTCTTCTGTAAACATCTTTTTTTTACCATTATACCGTTTATGACCATTTCTGTATTGCGGAGTAGAATTGTTATAAACTGTAGATGCTGGTGTCGATCCACCTCTAAAACTGTAAAATTGTGTTCTGTGGTGAATGTCCGAACCATTAAGCATTCTACTGGTGACGATCGGCCTCTAAAGCTGTAAAATTGTGTAAAATGTGTTGACTGTGGGAACAAATTATCCATTCCGGCAGTGACGATGAACCTCCAAAACTGTATTTGTGTTTTTTGTGAATTGTGCGAACTAATAACAATTCTGCGGCTGACGACATATTCTCATCGCTGGGCTGGTAATGATCATTTTAAAACTGAGTAATAAAACTATGAGTTTAACATATGAGTTTATTTTAAAACCTTTTATTTTGTGACTATATCTTTATTGCTGTGTGGTTAACATTTCAGAAATTGGCGCTTTGAACAACAATTGGCTAATCTTTTATGGAAAATCAATATACAAGATATTGACTTTCGTCACGTCATGACATCTGCAATGTCTGTAGGGAGTAACGTAAGTCCGCATCAGAAAATGTTCCACTCTAAAACTGAGGAATAATCTTACTGTTGCTCTGTATATATACTGTAAAACTGAAAAAAACCTGACCACTACTCTGCACATATACTGTAAAACGGAGGAATAATCTTACTGTTACTCTGCACATATACTGTAAAACTAAGGAATAATCTTACTCTTACTCTGTATATATACTGTAAAACTGAAGAATAACCTTACTTTTACTCTGCATCTAAACAATGTCAACAATGTAGATTTTCAAGCATATAAGCATATTTTTCAGATAATTACACAACATGATAAAATCTACTTGTTTTTAGTCCCATAAATTGTCTAGTTTTAGTGACTTTAAATAGTATACTGAGCAGTTTTCCTGTAAACAGTATGAGACTTGCAGCTACCACGGTAGTCAAGAGACCATATGCTCGATGAGGTCCAGGCGGGCACAAGTCTTCACAAAGACGGGACTGTATAAAGGAAACATAGTGGCCCTCAAGTGGATACGGAAAAAGAACATAGACATAAACCGCAACGTACGCCTAGAGTTAAAACAGGTGAGGCATGTGTTTACTGTTTGTTTATTGAACAACTTTCTAGGTTAACAAAGACGTTTGTGACCTCTTGGTCCCCGAGATAATGACATCGATCCACCTGATAGGGTCTCATGGGATTCCGGTGCGGCACAAAGGAGCTCGATTACGGTCTGGCGAGAGGCCGGACACACAAGACGTGAACATTTGCACCTGCAGGCAAAGATAAGCAATAGTATTTATTTGAAATGGTTGTTTTCTTTGTACGGCCTTCGATGTCATTTCGTCCGTATAGTCCAATAAAATAACGCAGTGAAACGTCCCCGAATCATGCCATCATAGGACCGTTATCGCGCCGTTAATCGGTTGCTGCTGGAAGATGAAATCAATGACACGTTAAAATTACCACTAAACCATTCCAGGCAACATCAAACATTGCCGCAAATCACTGAAAATTCTTGAAATATTGCCAACAGCATTCGTGTATGATGTCAAATCATATCCATTATACATCAAAGCCAATATTACCAGTTTTAAAGTCAATAATAAAATGATCTAACGTTTTGTTTTTTTTCAGATGAGAGATCTTCGACATGACCATATTGTAGGATTCATAGGGGCATGCGTGACGCCACCTTACGTAGCTATAGTTTCGGAGTACTGTCATCGTGGCAGTCTGGAGGTAGGTAAACAATGAACTGCCCTTATCGCAAATCTGGAACCGATCAAGGTTTTGACCCAGGATTAGGTGTCAGAGACATCTGTTAACTTGTTCCCAAATTCCCTGCGAAGGGCGCTTAATGGTGGCAAGCAAATCAAACCTTCTGTAAACCTTCTGTTGATTGAGTCACAAAGTACTATATAGCATAAAGCTGTGTACAGCCCAGCTTAAAGGAAACCAAACTAAATTTCAATTTTATATCAACGCTTATTACCAACTTTTATTTACTTATTTATTATTTGACTGGTGTTTAAGCCATACGCAAAAATATTTCACTCATAAAACGGCCGGCATCGTTATGATGGGAGGAATCCTACAAAATAATTGTCATCGTGCATATGAGCCTATGATATTACTGAGCATAGACCACAGAGTAATGTGACCGAGTATGTGCGTCTAGAACATCAGGGATCGTACACAGTTCATGATACGACCGAGTACATGTGTCTAGACTGTCAGGGATCGTACACTGCTGAGTGATATGATCGAGTATATGTGTCTAGAATGTCACGCAGCGTACCCTGCTTAGTGATATGGCCGAGCATGTAAGTCTAGAATGTCAGGGAGCGTAGACGACAGGGTAGTGTGATAGAGTATGTGTGTCTACAATGTCAGGGATCGTACACTGCTGAATGATATGGCCGAGTATGTGTGTCTAGAATGTCAGGGATTGTACACTGCTGAGTGATATGGCCGAGTAAGTATATCTAGAATGTCAGGGATCGTACACTGCTCAGTGATATGGCCGAGTATGTATGTCTAGAATGTCAGAAGGCGTAGACGACAGGGTAGTGTGATAGAGTATATGTGTCTAGAATGTCAGGGAGCGTAGACGACAGGGTAGTGTAATAGAGTATATGTGTCTAGAATGTCAGGGATCATACACTGCTGAGTGATATGGCCGCAGATGTGTGTCTAGAATGTCAGGGATCTTACACTGCTGAGTGATATGATCGAGTATGTGTGTCTAGAATGTCAGGGAGCGTACCCTGCTTAGTGATATGGCCGAGTATGTATGTCTAGAATGTCAGGGAGCGTAGACGACAGGGTGGTGTGATAGAGTATGTGTGTCTACAATGTCAGGGATCTTACACTGCTGAGTGATATGGCCAAGTATGTGTGTCTAGAATGTCATTGATCGTACACTGCTGAGTGATATGGCCGAGTAAGTATATCTAGAATATCAGGGATCGTACAGTGCTGAGTGATATGGCCGAGTATGTATGTCTAGAATGTCAAAAGGTGTAGACGACAGGGTAGTGTGATAGAGTATATGTGTCTAGAATGTCAGGGAGCGTAGACGACAGGGTAGTGTGATAGAGTATATGTGTCTAGAATGTTAGGGATCGTACAGTGCTAAGAGATATGGCCCAGTATGTGTGTCTAGAATGTCAGGGATCGTAGACGACAGGGTAGTGTGATAGAGTATGTGTGTCTAGAATGTCAGGGAGCGTACACTGCTTAGTGATATGGCCGAGTATGTATGTCTAGAATGTCAGGGGGCGTAGACGACAGGGTGGTGTGATAGAATATGTGCGTCTACAATGTCAGGGATCTTACACTGCTGGGTGATATGGCCGAGTAAGTATATCTAGAATGTCATGGATCGTACACTGCTGATTGATATGTACGAGTATGTATGTCTAGAATGTCAGGGATCGTGCACTGCTAAGTGATATGGCCGAGTATATATGTCTGGAATGTCAGAAGGCGTAGACGGCAGGGTAGTGTAATAGAGTATATGTGTTTAGAATGTCAGGGATCGAACCCTGCTCAGTGATATGGCCGCGTATGTGTGTCTAGAATGTCAGGGATCGTACACTGCTTAGTGATATAGTCAAGTATGTGTGTCTAGAATGTCAGGGAGGGTAACCTCCTTATTGATATGGCCGCGTATGTGTGTCTAGAATGTCAGGGATCGTACACTGCTGAGTGATATGGCCGCGTATGTGTGTCTAGAATGTCAGGGATCGTACACTGCTGAGTGATATGGCCGCGTATGTGTGTCTAGAATGTCAGGGAGCGTACCCTGCTTAGTGATATGGCCGCGTATGTATGTCTAGAATGTCAGGGAGCGTAGACAACAGGGTGGTGTGATAGAGTATTTGTGTCTAAAACATAAGGGATAGAACACTGTTCTTGACACGACCGAGTACATGTGTCAAGAATGTCAGGGAGCGTACCCTACTTAGTGATATGGCCAAGCATGTGTGTCTAGAATGTTAGGAATCGTACACTGCTGAGTGATATGGTTGCGTATGTGAGTCTAGAATGTCCGGGAGCGTACCCTGCTTAATGATATGTCCGTATATGTGTGTCTTTAATGTCAGGGATCGTACACTGCTGAGTGATATGGCCGCGTATGTGTGTCTAGAATGTCAGGGAGCGTACACTGCTTAGTGATATGGCCGCGTATGTATGTCTAGAATGTCAGGGAGCGTAGACAACAGGGTGGTGTGATAGAGTATTTGTGTCTAAAACATCAGGGATAGAACACTGTTCTTGACACGACCGAGTACATGTGTCTAGAATGTCAGGGATCGTGCCCTGCTGACTGATATGATCGAGTATATGTGTCTAGAATGTCAGGGATCGTACACTGCTTAGTGATATGGCCGAGTATGTGTGTCTAGAATGTCAGGGATCGTACACTGCTGAGTGATATGGTCGAGTAAGTATGTCTAGAATGTCAGGGATCGTACACTGCTGAGTAATATGGCCGAGTATGTATGTCTAGAATGTCAGAAGGCGTAGACGACAGGGTAGTGTGATAGAGTATATGTGTCTAGAATGTCAGGGATCGTACACTGCTGATTGATATGGCCGAGTATGTGTGTCTAGAATGTCAGGGATCGTACACTGCTGAGTAATATGGCCGAGTATGTATGTCTAGAATTTCAGAAGGCGTAGACGACAGGGTAGTGTGATAGAGTATATGTGTCTAGAATGTCAGGGAGAGTAGACGACAGGGTAGTTTGATAGAGTATATGTGTCTAGAATGGCAGGGAACGTACACTGCCGAGTGATATGGCCGAGTTTGTGTGTCTAGAATGTCAGAGATCGTAGGCGACAGGGTAGTGTGATAGAGTATGTGTGTCTAGAATGTTAGGGATCGTACCCTGCTTAGTGATATGGCCGAGTATGTATGTCTAGAATGTCAGGGATGGTACCCTGCTTAGTGATATGTCCGCGTATGTGTGTCTACAATGTCAGGGATCGTACACTGCTGAGTGATATGGCCGCGTATGTGTGTCTAGAATGTCAGGGAGCGTGCACTGCTGAGTGATATGGCCGCGTATGTGTGTCTAGAATCTCAGGGATCGTACCCTGCTGAGTGATATGGCCGCGTATTTGTGTCTAAAATGTCAGGGAGCGTACCCTACTTAGTGATATGGCCGAGCATGTGTGTCTAGAATGTCAGAGATCGTACACTGCTGAGTGATATGGCCGCGTATGTGTGTCTAGAATGTCAGGGAGCGTACACTGCTGAGTGATATGGCCGCGTATGTGTGTCTAGAATGTCAGGGAGTGTACCCTGCTTAATGATATGTCCGCGTATGTGTGTCTAGAATGTCAGGGATCTTACACTGCTGAGTGATATGGCCGCGTATGTGTGTCTAGAATGTCAGGTAGCGTACACTGCTGAGTGATATGGCCGCGTATGTGTGTCTAGAATGTCAGGTAGCGTACACTGGTGAGTGATATGGCCGCGTATTTGTGTCAAGAATGTCAGGGAGCGTACCCTACTTAGTGATATGGCCAAGCATGTGTGTCTAGAATGTCAGGGATCGTAACCTACTTAGTGATATGATCGAGTATATGTGTCTAGAATGTCAGGTAGCGTACCCTCCTTAGTGATATGGCGGAGTATGTATGTCTAGAATGTCAGGGAGCGTAGACGACAGGGTGGTCTTATTGAGTATGTGTGTCTACAATGTCAGGGATCTTACACTGCTGTGTGATATGGCCGAGTATGTAAGTCTAGAATGTCATTGATCGTACACTGCTGAGTGATATGGCCGAGTAAGTATATCTAGAATGTCAGAGATCGTACACTGCTGAGTGATATGGCCGAGTATGTATGTCTAGAATTTCAGAAGGCGTAGACGACAGCGTAGTGTGATAGAGTATATGTGTCTAGAATGTCAGGGAGCGTAGACGACAGGGTAGTGTGATAGAGTATATGTGTCTAGAATGTCAGGGATCGTACACTGCTAAGATGTAAGACAGTATGTGTGTCTAGAATTTAAGGGATCGTAGACGACAGGGTAGTGTGATAGAGTATGTGTGTCTAGAATGTCGGGGAGGGTACCCTGCTTAGTGATATGGCCGAGTATGTATGTCTAGAATATCAGGGAGCGTAGGCGACAGGGTGTTGTGATAGAATATGTGTGTCTACAATGTCAGGGATCTTACACTGCTGGGTGATATGGCCGAGTATGTGTGTGTCTAGAATGTCAGGGATCGTACACTGCTGATTGATATGTACGAGTATGTGTGTCTAGAATGTCAGGGATCGTACCCTGCTTAGTGATATGGCCGCGTATGTGTGTCTAGAATGTCAGGGATCGTACCCTGTTTAGTGATATGGCCGCGTATTTGTGTCTAAAATGTCAGGGAGTGTACCCTACTTAGTGATATGGCCGAGAATGTGTGTCTAGAATGTCAGGGATCGTACACTGCTGAGTGATATGGCCGCGTATGTATGTCTAGTATGTCAGGGATCGTAGACGACAGGGTGGTGTGATAGTGTATGTGTGTCTAGAATGTCAGGGATCGTACCCTGCTTAGTGATATGGCCGAGTGTGTTTGTCTAGAATGTCAGGGAGCGCAGACGACAGGGTGGTTTGACCGAGTACGTGTGTCTAGAATGTCAGAGAGCGTAGACGACAGGGTAGTGTGACCGAGTATGTGTGTCTAGGATGTCAGGGAGCGTAGACAACAGAGTGGTGTGACAGAGTATATGTTCCAGAATGTCAGGGAGCGTAGACTAATAAGAGATGTGACTGATTATGACCCAGTACATGCACCTAGCATTTAACAATGTACACTGTAAGAATTGAATGCAAATTCACAACCTATAACACTGTATAGTGTTACAATAAATAATTTACACTATTTTCCAGGGCAATTCTGCACCTATGTGGGGTAATTTTATTTTAGTCGACGTATATTTACAGCATTGTCTGTAAAACTGTAGCGGTTTGACCGTTTACAGTGCACTTGGGTGTAAATGAACACCGATTTTCCTGGCAGATATGTAGATTTTGTTAATTTGCAATGGAGTTAACTGATTATTTAAAATGGTATATGTGGTGACATACTACTATTTTGGGTGTAAATGTTAAACAGCACATCTTGTAAATCTACAGTGAAAAGAACTGGTCACAAAATTGCCTGCACTTTTCACTGCAAACTTACAGCAATCTGCGGATGGTCGTGGGTTTCCCCCGGGATCTGCCCGGTTTCCACCCACCATAATGCTGGCTGCGTCGTATAAGTGAAATATTCTTGAGTATAGCGTAAAAAACCAATGAAATAATAAATAAATAAATAAATAAATAAACGTTACACAGTGATGTGACCGTGTATGTGCACCTAGGTTATCAGTGAGGATACACTCCTGAGCGATGTGACGTATATGTGCGTATAACTTATCAATGTCTTAACACTAATATGTTTCTGTATTATTGTTAAATGTTTGTATTGTTTTGCTTACAATAATATGTTTCGTGAATGAATGTCGAGCTGTACATCGACAGTTCTTACAGAGCTCGCTCGGAGAACTCGTCTCTCTTCCTGAATAAGGATACTGAGGCAATGTCCTGAATAAAGCCTGGTGGGTATTAAACGAAACTTACAGCCTGCAGAAGGCTATCGGAGCTTATCTCGCCAGCTTTTGTCCTGATTACGAGGGCCGGACCGAGTGCTCACGCCGGTGCGTGCGCATTACCTCTCTGTGTATATCTTCAACAAACTCTCGCAAACTTATCCAGTGTGTTCTGGTTCGCCCCTGCTCGAAACAAGGCTCTCCCTGGGGATTAGGCTTTATGTACGATTTTTATAATATTGTGTTACCTGGCTCCGTAACAATACTCAGTGTTGTGACCTTGTATTTGCGGCTAGAATATCAGTGAGCGTACACTGCTGAGTGACGTGACCGTGTATTTGCACCCAGGTTATCAGTGAACGTACACCTCCGGAGTGATGTAACATATATATGTGCATAGGTTATCAATGAGTGCACAGTATTAAGTGATGTATTTGCACCCAGAATATCAGTGAGCGTACACTCCTCAGTGATGTGATCGACTATTCGCATCTAGGGTATCAGTGAACGTACACTGATGAAAGATGTGACCGAGTATGTGCGAATATGTTATCAGCGAGCTCATAATCCTAAGTGATGTGACATGCATTTGCACCTAGGGCATCAGTAAGATTACCCTACTGAGTGATGTGACCGTGTATGTGCGCCTAGGTTATTAGTGAGCACACAACAATGAGTGATGTGACCGTGTATATATACGCGAGGACTATCAGTGGGTGTACAATGCTGAATGATGTGACCGTGTATATGCGCCTAGATTATTAGTGAGCGCACAACACTGAGTGATATGACTGGTTATACATATGCGAGGACTATCATTGAGTGTACAATGCTGAATGATGTGACAGTGTATGTGTGCCTAGGTTATCAGTGAGCTCACAATACCGGGTGATATGACTGGGTGATATGACCGTGTATATGCGAACGTACAGTGCGGAGTGATGTGTAAAAGTGTATGTGCGCCTAGGTTTATCAGCGAGCGTACATATGTGAAGGATGTGATCGTTTATGTGCGTCTAAGTTATCAATGAGCTCACAGTCCTGCGTGATTTGAGCGAGTATTTTGGCCTAGGTTATCAATGAGCGTGAACCACTGACTGACGTGACCGTGTATGTGCGCTTAGGCTATGAATAAGCGTGCACTACTGAGTGATGAGTGATGTGTACGTGTGTGCGTAGACTGCTTGGTGATGTAACAGTGTGTGTGCGTCTAGGTATTAGTAAGACCTCTGAGTGATGTGACGGCCTGCACGCGCCTATGTCATCAGTGAAAGTACACTACTGAGAGATGTGACCGTGTATATGCGCCTAGGTTATCAGACAACGTACATTACTGCGTGATGTGACAGTATATTTGCGCCTGGAATATCAGTGAGGGTACACTACTGTGTGATTTGACTGTATACGTGCACCTAGGTTATCAGTGAGCGCACAGTACCGAATGATGTGACCAAAAATTTGCGCACAGGCTATACGTGGGCGTACATTACTAAGTGGTGTGACTGTGTATGTGCGCATAGGTTATCATCGATTCTACCCCACTGTTAGTTGCGGGTCGTGTGCAAACATACATATTAAATAAATGCGACTTTTCAGACAACATTGAGTGTGTCACGCAACACACCGGTCGGTAACCCTAACCCCTAGTAATGTGAGTTCGTACTGTTTATATCTACAAATGAAATAATTTGAGTTTGTTAGATTTGCTTCGTAATTTATACAAAGGTGAACAATCGGAATTGCCTTTAGTGTGTGCCCAGAATAACATTGAGCGTACACTTCTGAGTGATGTGACCATGCCTGTGTGCTCAGAATAACATTGAGCGTACACTTCTGAGTGATTTTTTTTTTGATTGGTGTTTTACTCAAGAATATTTCACTTATACGACGGCGGCCAGCATTATGGTGGGTGGAAACTGGACTTGAATTCACAGCGACCGCATTGGTGAGAGACTCCTGGGTCATTACGCTGCGCTAGCGCTTTAACCGACTGAGCCACGGAGGCCCCACACTTCTGAGTGATGTGACCATGTATGTGCGCTCAGAATAACATTGAGCGTACATTTGTGAGTGATGTGACCGTGCTTTAGCGCCTATGTTATCAGCGAGGAAACAAAACTGAGTAACGTGATCTGGTATGCTAAGGTTATTGCAAATTGATGAATTCGTTCAAGACTATTAAAAGCATATGAACTAAAACTTAACCAACAGCAGTCAGACAAGACTTTTGATATCTCTTTGGTGTTAAATTGAAAAGAGACCGGTAATTCACCGGTTACGTGTGACCACTTGCCAGCTATCACACTGTCGTCGCTGCTCTGGTCTTACTCTCAATGCTGTACGTCTATAATTGTAATCATTAAACCAAAAACTATTAGTGCTTAAATGTTGTTTTCAGATATGGACATTTTAAAGGAATACATGTCTGTGTAGAGCTTGTTATGATTATCGTGGTTAATAGTCAAACATTGATAGTGAATCCCCGATCAGTATCATGACAGCAAACTGAACTTAATCAATAAAAGTAGATGCCTAGTTGAATACTTCCTGCAAGGATGAGTGGCCGGTGTTTGACTTGTGACTCGGTTTAGGGCTGTGTTTCGTGTTCTGATCTCTTTGTTCTACAAATCAGTAGGATCTGTCCACACAAGGCTACCACCTTACATAGTAATGTAGCTTATCCTCGTCTAAAATTACATTTGACATGTTTGCTTTCGTCATCAAGTGTGACATACACTGATTGTACAAAGTATAACCAGAACACGTTATTTGTGTTTAACCTATTACAATTTTAATGTTTCACTCTTCAAGGACGTGCTGGGTAATGAGGATATCAAGATTGACAAGATGCTCAAGGCTTCCCTGGATTCCGATATGATGAAGGTAAAGTATTTTTCAAGCCTGCAAGAAGTGCACATTTAGTTTGAATATTCTCCCCATAAATAAGACATTCTTGATGCCGGTCAAATGTATTGAAAATGATTTATTATAACAATATGTAAGTTTCTCTTACCTTTGTTCAATTCTGCTCGACAAATGCCGTAAAACATGCCTGTTTGGCCGCGACTCAATTGAGTTAAGATTCTTTGTACTCCGTTACGCGCGTAATCTGCTTCATTCAGCATTTTTTTGTTCATGTTTGCTGAGCAGCAAAAATACTTGGTACAGACGTGACCGACCCAAAAATTCCTTGTCGCTTTCTCAATCAAGATTTCTTTTTTTGTGGCTGAATCGACCAAGTTTAATTTTTGGTCAGTTCGACCAAAATATGACCACAAATAACCTGACCGGACTGACCATAAATAACAAGGTCCGTCTAACTACAAATAACCTCGTTCCTCTAACCGCAAATAACAAAGAACTATTTTTTAAAGTCGGCTAGCTGCCACCCACAAATATGCACAAATCATGGTGCATATAATGCATTTAATATAAAGCCAAAGAGCTGTGTCTGATTTTGCGGGAGAGGTGTGCTTGCTTACCTGAAAAAGCACAGCATGCTATTTACATTGGAACATTACCACTAGATTTTCCAAAAGAAAAAATGTTTACAACAACACTTCGTTTCCAGCTACATTCCAGGCCTTTTATGTAAGGAGTGTGATCTAGGTTAAAATATAAGACATCAAATGATAACATCTGTTATTCTCTATTAACGTGAAACTAGAATATTTTGAACTGAAATAACATTTGTTACAATAAATATTATTCCACATATCGACAAGACATGAAAACAAAAGATCAAATTGGCACATAATATTCCACTCCCCATGCAGGTCTAATTCAGTTCATCTTTGCATCTAATTCAGTTTAAATCCATCTGTGAATCAAAACTAACTTGTATCACACACAGTCACACACCGTCTGCATTTCTGCACACTTCAGCGTTTTCAAGCAAGCTGTTACTTGCGGTAAATACTAAGGCTCTTGATAAAGTCTGTCATCCTTTCTGCATTGTAGTCCCAGGAATGGGATCTGGGTGAAGTCCATAGTTTGAAATTGTGCAACATGTACACTATACACTACACACATAGAAACAGAGTGTAGTGCTGATACAATGAACACTGTTTGCACACATTTGGGCAGCCACACCATTGCTGTTTTGTCTGCACTAAGAAGAATCTTTTCTGACGTCCATCTCACGAAAAATGATCAGAAAAGATTGAGTTCGGTCTATCACAGAATCTTTTCTGACATTTATTTCACACAAATTTGCAGTGTTTCTGTAGGATGAACAGCTTTCTTCCAAGGCATTCAGGTCTGAAAAAGAAACAAAAACAGCATCAACAAAAAGTTAAAAAGAAATGAAGGCATGTGTATGATTTAGTCATTGCCATAGCTCAATCAGGAGACGCTTCGTCTAAACTAACTTGAAAGGGTGGACACATATGCCTACAGGACACTGTCTTGGAAGAAGTGTTCTGATGCAGCATATTCCTACCCCGGCCAGAAACCAACCACTTAATTGTATAAAGATAACATTTGTTGTTGTTGGCGTTGTTGTACAATATACCTGGATTTTCAGGATTTTCTATTGGATCTATCCACAAATAAAACTCATAACTGGGTACAGATTGTACCTGATAACGGGGCTGTGATTTACTCCAGAATATAACCAGTAAATGAATATCTTGTTTAAAACTTGTTTGCCATATTAAATATTCAGAGATAGTTTTGGATCACTTCCCAACTCCTTCATAATGCATTCCATAATGTCGCTTAAATCTTCAATCGTGGTACATTGTTGAGACTAGTAGGCGGTGTAAATTTCAAAACGAGACTACAAGTATAAAAATGGAGCTTATGTGCGAGAAGACTCTTTGTGATGACTCGCGATACAAGGCTGAAATTCCCTGCCAATCTGCTAATACATCCGGAAACACGATAATACACATTCGTGCATTCGTTTTGTGGGGATACCCTTGTGTTTTCTTAATTACTATCCACTGTCGAATAAGTGAAATATTCTTGATTACGGCTAATATCATCAATAAAAAAGTAAATGTATTCCAGGCTGGATGTGAAATGACGTTCATGAAAGAGGTTTCATTATCTGCATTTATACACATGTAAACTATTTTACTTATACCATTATGAAAGATGTTTAACTTTTGTCTCGTCTCTAGTTTGAATATTACACGTTAATATAGCCTACACTGAGTGGCTTCAAAATACGATTTCAAACAGATGTCAACAGAAATCCGTTCATTATACCAGATTATTTATGTACATGTACATAATTTTAATTTTGCAATCCATGTACCTGTATATTACAATATATGTACATATTTTTGGTAGGTAAATAATAAATATGTCTTTGATACATGTTCTGACGTTTATATGATCACTAAACTACATGAACAAACTGATTTTGTAATGCCCCATGGTTAGCCTTATTCATGGTCAGAGGTTGCAATGTTCTCACGATAAACGTTTTTGTTAATGCAGATATATGGCAGATATTGTCCTGCAAATGTATGGGGTACCTGATCTCTCAATTTGTATCAGTGTTGATTTTTCAAAATATGATATTTTTGTGTGTTACTTCATATATTACATATAGAAACCATTAGTGCAATCATTAGTGCAAACAAGTTATTTTAGTACACAAATCAAATTAGTCTTGTGAATGATTGTGATAAAGATATACGCTACATTTCTAAAGTGGTTAGTTGTCACGTGGGTGTTTTACGAATTCTAATGGAGCATTTCACTTGTATGTCTTATCAATCAATTGTATGGTTTAAACAAACATGGTTGAGCCTGGAGAAAACCAATATACCTCCCCCATCACATGACAGTTTATATGTTGAATTACGATTACATACAGCATCAGACAGTCTTTTATATGCTTTGCAGCATTTTCTGTAATCGTATTTGTTATATGCTTTGCGGTATGTTCTGTAATTTTATTTGTTATATGCTTTACAGCATGTTCTGTAATTTTATTTGTTTTATACTTTGCAGCGTGCTCTGAAATTTTATGTTATATGTTTTGCAGCATGTTCTGTAATTTTATTTGTTGTATGCTCTGCAGTATGTTTTCAACTTTTTAGTGATTTAATTTGATATACACGTATTTTCTCTATCCTGATATAAATATTAAAGTGTGAAAAATATTATTTTCCTGGTGGCTATGTATAGACCTGCAAATTCGGTCACTGTTGAGAGTACTGAGGGTATCAGTTTAAGACATAAGGCTACATACATGTAGCGCTACATGAGGTAGTATATCATTTCACATGGGAGTTTATAGCTTGAGCCTGAAACAAGATAGTATTTCAGAGTATGAATTTCTACAGCTATTTTACTAATATCAAAGAGGAAATCGGGCAGAGCCCAGGGGAAACTCACGATCATCCGCAGGCTCTGACAGACCTTCCGAATTACGGCCCTCTCGAGTGTAAGGTATGATGTACAGACGGACATACTCAGATAGAAAGTTCAGTTTTTTTGTAGCTCTCGTATATTGTGCTCTCACACATGGATTGAAAGTTCAGCTTTTAAAAAAATCTTGTATATTGGGCTCTCATATATGGATTGAAAGTTCAGATTTTCTAATCTCCCTGATCTTAGGTATGGTGTATAAATGTAGATAATTGTTATTTTCTTAATTACCCCCCATTTAAGACATTTCATATCATCTAAAGACCTATATGCTATCTAATGATAATGACAATCTAATTTTTATTTTAATTTTTTATTTTATTAGTTTCCCCTCTTCAGGTACACAGCGTAAGAATGCCTTTCATGAATACAGCTAAATGGGCAAGCTGAAGACACTATCGTGATGTTGTACTCAACGTTCTGTATTTCACACGAATAATATCTGTGAATCTGTGAATAACTCGGATTGTTATCTGACGTGTATAACGATGTCATTCTGCTTTATTTTGGGGAACCCTATTGCTGGATCGGGGTAAAGTTTATGGTTTGGGTCGGAGCGTCCCTTTAAATTTGGCTCGAAATCAGAATAGGTTTTTGGGTACGTCATGTCTATACCTTAGTTTTTTGGGTCTATACTGACTAGGTTTTTTTTGGGGTCAAACTGACCAAACCTTCTTAGAGTGTATAGGTATTATATGAAATTCATGCCTGGAATATCCACTGTCTGCCCGGGCATCATTGAAAACTGATGACCTTTTCTCTCTTGTGTGTTACCAGCTTTATTTCCTATTTGTATAATTTCTTACATACCTGTGTCTTTGGGAGCTAGTGTTAAACGTTGTTTTGGAAATGGATCTTGCGATTATCAAATTGAAACACCCTTTACGGACTACGAATGGTATACGAATATCGGACATGGCGCTTATATTTATGTATTGTATTCTTGCATGAACCAGGATTCCGCTGGAAGGCTCGGCATCCCCGAGGCCTTGTCCCTTTCTATTGTTTTCTTGTTATTGTTTATCAAATGTGATGACAACACACCATTTTGAGTCTTTCTAGATCAGGTTAGGCCTTAGTGCTACCGGATGTGTAGTTTGCTACTATTTGTGCATTTGTATGAAGATGTATAATATCATCTTAACTATGGAAAATTCAGGCCGTATTTCAACCGTCACGTGTGACCGTGTAACCCACTATCACACTGTTGTCGCCGTAATGGTTTTAGTATGAGCAACATTTCTTCATTTTGTGTCCGGCGGTCATCATAACATAACAAAGAGAATTAAGTTTATTTCAAATCTTTACCCGCAATCGCTGTAGTGTCCATTAAAGATAGATGTAGTGAGAAAGGATTGTAAGGTTTTCTAAGGATATATAGGTGTAACGTGATGTCTTGCCTTACGTTTGGCGGCTTGACCTTCCTGGAACTATTCATCAATTACCAGGGCTAAGCGTATGGCAATTGCGCCAAGCATCTGTTTCTCACAACAAATTTTTGTATTTGCATTTATCTCTTTAGGGCATGGCATATCTGCACAGCTCTGATATCGAGAGTCATGGTAATCTTAAGTCGTCTAACTGCCTCATAGACAGTCGATGGGTACTGAAGATAGCCGATTTCGGGCTGACTGAGCTCAAGTCTGGTCAAGAACATGTGGACGAGGGAGAATATGCAAAATACAAAAGTAGGTGGAATTTACAGAAAACTGCAAGATTCATCCAACATTGGCTAACAAAGACGTCACGCCACATTTTTAAGAATAAAAACATTTGTTCTGTTCAGACGAGTATTTAAACAACTATATATATATATATATATATATATATATATATATATATATATATATATATATATATATATATATATATATGAAATGAGGCTCTCGTGATCATTTTGTAAATGTGTTTCCTTTTTACAGAAAAATTATGGACTGCTCCCGAATTGCTCCGCTCCAAGTCTCGTTCGCTTAAGGGAACCCAGAAAGGAGACGTCTACTCGTTTGCCATCATTCTGTATGAGATTGAGGGACGGTCGGGACCCTTCGGAGACACAGAACTTACCCCCAAAGGTAATCGCTTAACAGCTTTTGCACGAGGTCATGAAAAGGTTACGCCTTAGCAAAGAGGTTGCTAATGACAGACGGCCAAACCCTACCAAATGCATCTCAAATACCTTTATGAACCCTGTTTTACAAGCCAGATGTCAAGATCGTGATTTCTAAACAGTTGCTGTCTGATAAATTATTACATCATTGGATTTTTTCTCTTAAACATGATTCTAGGCAGCGTCCAAGTTGCTAGCATATAAATAATTACATGCACTGTTGGAATAAGCCCTAAGTAAGGTCGGATTTCCTCGGTGACGTATGACCAGTTACAATCTGTCCCTGATCTGATTTTGACTTGTATCGTCTGATCTTTATTATCTATTTACATTTATATACAATTTTACATCTCAACAATCTGTCAGTTTGATGGGATTTTTAAATCTTTGATCTTTTTTAAGAAATAGTGAATAAAATCCTATCCAAACCTGGCGAGTTTCGTCCAGACACTAGTAACCTAAAGTGTCCCAATTTTATCGTAACCACGATGAAAATGTGCTGGGCCGAAGACCCTAACGAGAGACCGGATTTCAAGACCTGCAGGAGGCTGCTCAAGCCCATGCAAAAAGGATTGTAAGTATAAACTAATCCATGCAAATTGATTAATACTTTCGAAAATACGTCGTTTTAAATATTACTTGTAAGCAGATCGTGGCAACGCTTATTGAAGCGCTTGTCCTTTGATTGTTAGACCCACACGTTGTTGGTTGATCCCAGTTCAGGGCTGATTTTTTAAGGCATTGGTGCTCTTGTGGGCTGTCCGATAGCACTCTTACTCACAGTTACATAGGGAAAACATATACTCTGCGCTCACTCTGTGTCTTAAATCTGTGAATACTAAGGACAACAGTTCGTTTACGTCCCAAAGGGCGGTACTATACGGTTAGCTCCAGTCATACACAAGAATGATAAATCAATGGTTGAAATAATTCAATCTTGAGTCCGTTTATATTAGTCGTATATCTATATAACGGGCGGGGTGGATTCGAATACACGATTCCAAATATTGCCATTTTTCTGTCTCATTAAAGATTTCGGTCACTGACAACGCTGGTCATGGTCAACAACAATAAGTTCTAGAACGTCCAGCCTGGCAGCTACCGAGTCATTTTGATCGTCAAAGAGCCATTTTAAAGACGTACGGTTACCTAGTGATGTATTACATTTTGCCCAGTAACACAACTGTGTGATGTATTTCAGGAAATCGAACATATTTGACAACATGATGTCGATCATGGAGCGGTATGCCTCAAATTTGGAAGGGATAGTGGCAGAAAGAACAGCGGAGCTCGTGGAGGAGAAGAAGAGAACGGATTCTCTGCTCAACAGGATGCTTCCACCGTGAGTTTTCTGCTATGTAACGTTCTGTGTCCTGATCTGGGAGCATGAGTGCGAGTCTTCCGCTCTATCACTATCTTCAGTAACATGAGTGTGAGTCGTCCGCTCTGCCGCAGGTCTCAGTAACATGAGTGTGAGTCTTCCGCTCTATCACTATCTTCAGTAACATGAGTGTGAGTCGTCCGCTCTGCCGCAGGTCTCAGTGTCATGAGTGCGAGTCTTGCGCTCTATCACTATCCTCATAAGCATGGGTGTGAGTGTTCCGCCCCGTCACTATCCTCAGGGTCATGTGCGTGAGTATTTCGCTCTGTCACTGGTCTCAGTGTTATGACTTTGAATCTCGCTCAGTCGCTGGCATCTGTGTTATAAATGTGAGTCTTCTGCTCTGCCGCTGGCCTCAGGGTCATGAGTGTGGATCTTCCGCTCTGTAACCATCCTACAGGAGTATAAGTGTGAGTTTTCACCTCTGCCACAGATTTTTGGGTGCGGGTGTTCCACACTGCCGCTGACCACAGGCTCATGAATGTAAGTTTTCAGCTCTGCCACTGACTTCAGGGTCATGAGTGTGAGTCTTCAGCTTTGTCGCAAGCCCCGGGTTCATGATTGTGAGCCTTCCGCTCTGCCGCTGCCCTTAGAGTCATATGTGTAGGTCGTCAGCTCTATCGCTATCCTCAGGGTCATGAGTGCGAGCCTTTTAGTTATGCCCTGACCTCAGGATCATGCGTGTGAGTCTTTAGCTCTGTCGTTGTCCTGAGGGCCGTGAATGTGAATCTTCAGTTCTATCGCTATCCTCAGGGTCATGAGTGCGAGTCTTTAGCTCTGTAGCTATCCTCGGGGTCATGAGTTGAATCTTCAGCTCTGTTGCTCTCCTCAGGATCATGAGTGCGAGTCTTTATCTCTGCCGCTGACCTCAGGGTCATGCGTTTGAGTCTTTAGCTCTGTCGTTACTCTCAGGGTCATGAGTTGAATCTTCACCTCTGTCACTATTCTCATGGTGATGAGTGTGAGTCTCAAGCTCTGTCGTTGATCTCAGGGTCATGAAAGTGAGCCTTCAGCTCTGCCGCTATTAGCACCAGAGAGTAATTTTAAAATCTTACCCACAATGTGAAACTTGGGTGACATGCAAATTAATACCCGTTTTAAATTTTTTGCTTCCAGTGTTGTTTGTATTCTTATGTATTCATCATAACTCAAGGTTTGAAATACCGGAGTTCAATATTTGATTTCTAAGAGATTGGCCTGATGTATCAAATATTGCTTTAATTACGAAAAATGCTCAACTGCAAATATCCCCCCGCCCCCAACCCCCAAGTGGAGATATAAAGCTAAGGCATCTTGATAGCAAGCTGAAATATGCATGAGCTGCAGATATAAGACGGCTGGATTTGTACGGTTCAACCAATGAATAGGCAATTAAACCAAAATTCCATCATTAATTAAGCAACGTTTATTTGACAACTCCATCTTCTAGCACACGGTATAACCCGCATAGTATTTATAAAACTGATTTGAATGCGAAATGCTATATAAAGTTAATTAGAAATGTGAATATCGACGTGCATGGATTCAGCTGTTGGTTCAGCTGGTTTAAGTGTGAGTCCCAGTGTTATATATGAGAGTTTTCGGCCGTGTCGCTATCCCCAGGGTCATGAGTTTGAGCTTTTAGATCATGAGTGTGAGTATTTACATTTGTGGCTGGCTCATGGGTCATGACGTCATGGAGGTCAGTATTGCAATGAATAGGCCTTACATGAATAGATCTCTGAAATGTCTTGAATTTATTAGTTGCCATTTCCATACAGTTACTTAATACTTTCTGATTTTTATTCCATTAAAAAGGAGCGTTGCTAACCAGCTAAAACAGGGACGTACCGTGGAGCCCGAGTGTTTTGAGTCTGTAACGATTTACTTCAGTGACATATGTGGCTTCACAGCGCTCTCCGCTCAGAGCACACCACTACAGGTGCGTTAGACACACATGAAATTAAAACCAAACGTTAACGTTCAAGAAAACGTTTATGCTGAAGTTTTGTATTTGACTACAAACATCCTGGATGACTTTAAATTGGACCTTCTTAAAAGAAACGAAAATGTAGTAGTTAATAAATAATACTACCAAAGAGCTTCTTGAGATATGTATAAAACAATGGTCGAGTGTTTCCCCTTGTTCTACCCGATTTCCTCCCACCATAATACTACCCGCCGTCGTATGAATGAAATATTCTTAAGTACAGAGTAAAACACCAGTCAAATAAATAAATGAATGTATAAAAGGAACAAAAAGTTTTCAGCTTCTGTGAAATCGTGGTTTGACCGTAGTTAGAATATGCTTGCATATTATTTTATGTTTCATGCTTTAAATTAAGTCACATTGTGTTTAACTTATGAACCGTCACTCTTACAAATCAGTACAAAAGACATCACATCAGTTGTAATTTCGTTCAACAAAAATGACACATTGTTTCATGTATCATTTTTATGTTATTTTTTTTCAAAGGTAGTCGACTTGTTGAACGATTTGTACACATGTTTTGACTCCATTATCCAAAACTATGACGTGTACAAAGTGGAGACAATCGGGGACGCTTACATGGTGGTTAGCGGTTTGCCAAATAGGAATGGACAAAATCATGCTGGAGAAATTGCATCCATGTCTCTAAACCTGTTGGCAGCGATTAAGAAATTCAACATCCGTCATCGCCCCGACGACATTCTCAAACTCAGGATTGGAATACACAGCGGTATGTGTTACCCTTAAGAGGGATATATCCCGGGTTCTATTTGTGATAATTTGGCAGAGCCTATTTTCGACCCCAGAATATGTGCTGTTCAGAAATTGTAATCTCAAATAACGATAATACTATACTTCAAACAGCTTTCTAAATGCCATTTATCAACCCTTTCAATGTTGGCTGCACTATAATTTGTCATAGTCTCAATGGCTGTCAATAATGCTTAAATAGATTTTGTAGCTACCTCACACAGAGCTGGTTCGATGACTGAATGATGTTTAACGCCGTTTCTTCACTTTTATAACGATGGTCAGATCAAATGGTGGACAAAAATGAGCAAATCATCGGATATATGTATATACATCGGTGTCTTACGACCAAGGAAGATTTTTATTTTCATGTTTATTACTCTATTGTTGGTTGTAACACACTTGTTGAGAAATCTCGCGTGTGACGTTAATATTAATAACCGCCTTACCCTTTTCTCATAGGCCCGTGTGTTGCGGGAGTGGTGGGCCTTACCATGCCTCGCTACTGCCTGTTCGGGGATACCGTCAACACCGCCTCCAGGATGGAGTCTAATGGCGAGCGTATGTATCTTTTCACATAGTTGTAGTTGGGGACTGTATACACCAAAGTATCCCCCTTGCATAGTGCATGATATAGTAGTCACACATTGATGTGTTTAAATGTGTTTGAAAAAAATATTGACATTGATTATATACTGCTTTAGATTTCTAATCGAGCATGAATCTTTGCACTTCATAAAGATCCCTGCATGAGGATGGACAGCTTGTTTAACAGTTTGAATTTCCATGGGAATATCTTGACTTCTTCATTAGTGTTATTGACGTTGATGTTTATAAGAGCTGAAATCGGGTAGTGTAATGGGTGTGAGATAACGTACCATTATTTCCGTGATGGCCTGAGTTACTTGTTTTGATTCGCAAATTGATAATTTGCAATCTTGTCATTTGCCTTCAGCGTTGAAAATACATGTAAGTACAGAATGCCGGGCCCTTTTGGAAAAGCTAGGAGGATATAGCCTAACAGAGCGAGGCCTGGTTGCCATGAAAGTAAGCAGAACATCTAGTCACTCTACTCTACAACTACTCTACTTCACCATAACCATGTGTGCTTTCAGTCCTTTTGGACTAGTTATTTTAGCGGTTTTAAGAGTAACTTTATTCTTATTGCAAATATAATTGTAGTGAAGTTTCACCGCTGAAAGTTATACCTAACATTGCAATAGATATACGACAAAAAGCTACACCCGACAAAATATATTTAAGCCCTTGGGTAAGTCCGTTAACATCTGTTATCTGGACAAAGATTTAAAAAATGTAAATGAAAACATTTATTAAAAATTTTAACATTACAGTTAAAGCATTTTAACCATTGTTATCTTAGGGAAAGGGAGAAATATTAACATACTGGTTGCTTGACGAGGACAGTCGAGTGCGGAAGGAGCGCCGCGGAGATTCGGGGGACAGTGGCAGGGGTACGAGGTCGGAGTCTGATGCTCCGTCACTGATCACAACACAGAATAAACAGAACGGCTACACTGGTGTCAACATAACTAAAGTCGACCAAGGTAGCAAAGAAATTTCTAACCAGAGCAAATCGTTCGTAGTGAAAGAGTCATCTAAAATGAAGCCTCCAGACTTAAAGAACATCTCGAATTCTAAAGTAGTGGTAGGAGTATGCGAACGGAAAACACTGGCCCCAGCCTCTTTACACCCAGTTACAAGTGACTCTGGTGTCAGTGACAAAAGGTCTATGCACAGTTGGAGCACCGCCCATGTCAACAAGTCTGATGACAGCGACAGTGTAGTCATTGAGCAGAGCATTTTGGCATCACTAACTGACAATGTTCGGGAGCACATCTGTCGGATGAACTCCCTGTCTAGTGGCTTGTATCGTCCAACTTCCAGCCCTACAAGGCCAGCTGAAGGGCTGACCAAGAAAAACGTTCAGTTTTACCAGGCCAAGTCAAAGACAGATGACCATCCATTCAGTAAAAACCGCATCGGGACTAATGGGCAGACAGGAAGTCCTGGTTTCCCTCAGCCTGTCAAGATCAACAATCTGATGGATGATAGTGAAGACAATGACAGCTTGACTATGGTATCTGTAAATGTCTGAGGTAAAGTTCTGTTAATTCTGTTAACAGTACCGACTCCGTCGTTTCTCAATATCTCCTGACCAAATTCCCATTGTATCCCCAAACCAAAGTCACTGTGGACGTGTACAATACTGTGCCCGTCGTTCCCATTGTATCCCCAGACCAAAGTCACTGTGGACGTGTACAATACTGTGCCCGTCGTTTCCATTATACCCCTTTATAAGTTTGTGTGAACGTGATTTATTGACATAGTTATTACAGTGATCACTATTGACAAATGACTGATCAGAACTGATAAACAACGTGAATAAAATACTTTGCCAACGCCAACATATGACAAATGAGAGTAGATACCATTTATCTGCCAAGTTTGTAACCGACGGAGAATATCGCGCTGGTTAGAGGATTTTCGCCAAATGTTACCCAAGGTGGTTAACACCTAGTTTGATCTCTTTTACGACAGATCATAAATATGTGTAAGTCTCTTAATCTAATCTTAACCTTGCCTTATCTTGCACCAAACCCCAAAACCGTTTTTTAATACAGGTTCTTGATAAAGCATACCAATGTAGCCACTTCCTTTGCTCTGTAATATACTATCCAAAAAAAGAAACGCATAGGTGTTTTGTTTTATTTTAAAATGAAATAAATACATTTTGCCTTCATTTCATGAGCAAAATGTGTTTTAATATTGCTAATAGTCACAGTTAGCACACATTTTATTCCTCAAAACATTTCTTGGTTGAAAATGTTGAGTTTGGAGGCCGTTTTTGGAAGAAGTAAAAAATACAGCACCACACTGCATCACGTGCAGTCTTACACGCCGAACTTACGCATAAAAAGCATGCAGTGTGTGACTATAAAACCGCAACTTCGGGCCGGAAATCGGCGTCTTTCAAGTGGTGTTTTCAAGCTGATTCAACATGCCACGTCTTGACACTGTCACAAGAAATATTGCCATTGGAAGACTTCAAGCTGGAGAGTCCCAATCGTCCATTTCTAGGCGTCTACACGTCAGCCAGAGCACGATTTCACGGCTTGCTGCCCGCTACAACAATACTAGGACAACAAATGACCGTCGGCGTTCAGGTCGACCACGTGTCACTACAGCAGCCCAAGATCGCTACATAAGGGTCTTCCATTTGCGTGACAGTTGTGCTACAGCTGAAAGCACAGCAGCCAGCATACCGGGACTGAGGAGGATATCAGGTCAGACAGTGCGGAACAGGCTGAATGAACATGGACTGAGGGCCAGGAGGCCCTATGTTGGGATCGTGCTGCGTCCTCACCATCGCGCCAATCGCCTCCGATGGTGTAACAACGTGACTGACTGCATGGAATCTACGCAACTGGCGACGCATTTGGTTCAGTGATGAGTCCAGATTCCTATTGCAGAGACGTGATGGTAGAAACCGGGTTTACAGACGTGCTCACGAACGTTATGCCCCTAACTGCGTACGCCAAGTGGACAGATTTGGTGGAGGGAGTGTGATGATATGGGCAGCAATATCGTATACTGGTCGTACAAATCTTGTCCACGTTCAGGGAAATCTTACGGCCGTACGCTACCGAGACACCATCCTGCAGCCACACCTCTTACCTGTCATTGACGTTCAGCGGGAGTTGTTCCAGCAGGACAACGCCAGACCGCACACGGCACGTGTCACAAGGGACTTCCTCGCCGAAAACAATGTAAATGTGCTACCCTGGCCGTCCCGTTCCCCGGATCTTAACCCAATTGAGCATCTGTGGGATGAACTTGATCGACGTCTACGCCAACGTCAACCTCAACCTCAAACGCTTCAAGAGCAAGTTGCATGTTTGCAGGAGGAGTGGCAGAACATTCCCCAGGCCTCTATCCAGCGTCTCACCCAGTCCATGACAAGGCGTGTCAGAACTGTTATTCATGCCCGTGGTGGTCACAACAGATACTGACATTCCACTCAAGTGGGGGACTCATTGTGAGTGTCTTACCTCAAGTTGATTTCCTTGTTGTCTAGATATGGACCCGTCCTTAATCTGTGTAAAAAATATTTGCAGAATAGCAATTCTTATTTAGTTATGCATAATTGAAAAGACTGCATCACCTCCGCAAAAAACCGGGTTATGCGTTTCTTTTTTTGGATAGTATAACAAGACAATATTTACTTCCAAAGCGCTGGTAAGACGTAGTCAAATTAATCATGCATTTAAGTAAATCAAGACATTGGAGAACCTGTGAGTAAGTTTTCTCGTCTAAAGTCAAATCACTTATCACTTTTCCGGCGTTTCTCTGATTTGTCACGATACTTCCAGCACCCATACTGTGCCCATCAGTAACATAAAAGTGCTGAGTAGTCACCAAGAGTGCCAGTGCTAAGAACACATCAACAGTACCTGAACTCAGTGCACATCAACAGTGTCAGTACTGACTACCAAACAATATTGTCAGTACTGAGTACCCACCAACAGTGTCAGTGCCAGTACTAAGAGCCCACCAACAGTGCCAGAGTACCAACTATTAGGGTAGGAAGTGAATACCCGCCAACAGAGTGAGTACTGAGTACCAACAAACAGTATCAGTCCTGAGTACCCACCAATAGTGTGAGTACTGAGTATGCTTGGGGTTTAACACCGTACAATTTTCCAGTCACATGGCGACAAGGAGTCATTAAGTGTGTATTTATGTATTCTGTCTTCTTGTGACGTGGCGAGTCTACGCTGTCCAAGTGCTGCCGCCACTAAAGTATCATACGGAAGACACCAGACATGACACCCTCTCGGTGACATTATACTGACACCGGGCCAACCAATCATGTTTCCTTGCTTTAACCCATTAGTGCTGAGCACCAAGCTAAGCAGCAGCAAACAAGGCTTTCGTATGACCTGATTCGGGTTTGATCCCGGGCTTGCCGAATTCGAGGCGCTTTAACCATTAGGCCACCGAAGCGGCACCAGCAGTGACCAGCAGTCACTGAGACAAACCAGTGTCAATGCTAAGTACCCAAAAATGCCTCTACTGAGTGTTCACAGTGTGAGATACCTAGTACCCGCCAATACTGATATTCATCAGCAGTGTACAGGCTGAGTATTCACCAACAGTGACAATACTGAGATTCACCAGTAGTGTCCAGGATGAGTACTCTACCAACAGTACTGAGGTTCACCAGCAGTGTCCAGGCTGCGTATTCACCAACGGTGACAATACCGAGATTCACCAGCAGTGTCCAGGATGAGTACTCTATCAACAGTACTGAGGTTCACCAGTAGTGTCCAAGCTGAGTATTCACCAATAGTGACAATTCTGAGATTCACAAGCAGTGTCCAGGATGAATACTCTTCCAACAGTGCTGAGGCTCACTAGCAGTGTCCAGGCTGAGTTTTCACCAAAAGTGACAATACTGAGGTTCACCAGCAGTGTCCAGGCTGAGTATTCACCAATAGTGACAATACTGTGATTCACCAGCAGTGTCCAGGCTGCGAATTCACCAACAGTGGCAATACAGAGACTCACCAGCAGTGTCCAGGATGAGTACTCTACCCACAGTACTGAGATTCACCAGCAGTGTCTAGGCTGAGTACTCACCAACAGTGACAATACTGAGATTCACTAGCAGTGTCCAGGATGAGTACTCTACCAACAGTACTGAGGTTCACTAACAGTGTCCAGGCTGAGTACTCTACCAACAGTACTGAGGCTCACTAGCAGTGTCCAGGCTGAGTTTTCACCAAAAGTGACAATACTGAGGTTCACCAGCAGTGTCCAGGCTGAGTATTCACCAATAGTGACAATACTGTGATTCACCAGCAGTGTCCAGGTTGAGTACTCTACCAACAGTACTGTGATTCACCAGCAGTGTCCAAGCTTAGTATTCACCAACAGTGTCAATACTAAGGTTCACCAGAAGTGTCCAGGCTGAGTATTCACCAACAGTGACAATACTGAGGTTCACCAGCAGTGTCCAGGATGAGTACTCTACCAACAGTACTGAAATTCACCAGCAGTGTCCAGGCTGAGCACTCACCAACAGTGACAATACTGAGATTCACCAGCAGTGTCCAGGATGAGTACTCTACCAACAGTACTGAGGTTCACCAGCAGTGTCCAGGCTGAGTATTCACCAGCAGTATCAATACTGAGATTCACGAGCAATGTCCAGGCTGAGTACTCACCAACAGTATCAATACTGAAATTCACCAGCAGCGTCCCGGATGAGTACCCGCCAACAGTGTCAATACTGAGACTCACCACCAGTGTCAAGGCTGAGTACTCACCAACGGTGTCAATACTGAGACTCACCAGCAGTGTCTAGGCTGTGTATCCGCCAACAGTATCAATACTGAGACTCACCAGCAGTGTTCAGGATGAGTGCTCACCAGCAGTATTAATGCTGAATACTAAGCAACGGTATCAGTCCTGAGTATTTGTTTATTCACCACATAATATTACATGTATAATAATATAGTAATTACTATGAATCAAACAAGAACATAACATAAATAACCAGAAGAAATTAGGCGGGATAAAGCCCCAAGAGACTTTTCCCACGCCAAAACAAGAATATAAAGTTGTTTGAAAATGAAGAAAAATGGTGACACTAAATGTTGATAAGTAACAATAAACAGTGTTTAACACAAACACGTTGTGACCACCCAATTATTTAGTTGTCAGGTATTTAATAATTGTGATTTTAATTTGGATTTCATTAGTGAGATAGAAACAATAGATTTTAACTGATCGGTTAACTTCTTTCAGATGACCAGAGATTTGAGAGAATAATGTAAGAAATCATTTCCAAAGAAAGGCTTAACGAAATTGAAGAGACTGGCCCTTGATCGAGGAGAGTGGACACTGGATTCTCTTACGAAATATCTACAGAAGCTTTTGGGTATCAATTCTTCCTGATAGAAAGATATATGTAAACAGTTACACAGAATATTTGTTCAGGGGATTTACTGGCAAGGTGTTGAGCTTAAGAATTAAAGGTTAAGACGATTTGATAATGTAATGATGCATATAGCTCGTTTTTGTATGTAAGCCAATGATTGTAAATGGCTTTTATATGTGTTTCCCCATATAATATTACCATATGATACAAGTGTATTAGTGAGTAGAAAAGGGTGAGAGGGGTTACTTTATTAACGGATCTACTTATATGGCGCATGATGTCCAGATTTCTAGAAACTTTCTTGCAAATGTAGCTAATTTGAAAAGTCCATTTAAGTTCATCAATAAAAAAAAAGACCAAGAAACTTAAATTCAGTGACGTGTTCAATTGCATTTCTAGCTATGGTCAGTTTTAGAAGATTCCTGGGTATGGATTTGGAATTAGGTTTCACTATCATAAATTAGGTTTTTGTGTGTTAAGAGAGAGAGACGATTTGAACAGATCCATATATGTACTTTATCAAGCTCATTCTACATCATGGTTGTGGCATCACTGGCTGAGTCTGAAGTCCGAAAAGTCTGAACTCATGATGTTAGCAAACAGAATGAAAGAAAGTAGATTTGATGCATTAGATTTATCCTTCCTGACAGATAGCTTCTGACAGGTCCTATGAAGCCAGTATGATTGGGTTTAGATAAAAGTATTTCACGGTTACTTTGATAAATCTAGGAAGGAAACAATGCTGTACTTTTTACTGTCACGGGCCTTCAAAGGTTGATCGTACAGACAGCACCCTGCAAGGGACGTTGGGGGGTTTGGCCTAAAGTCATACTGGTTAGCCGATATTACATCATTATTGTCTAAGTGATGAAGCATCATAGAGCAAACTAGGTTTTTCAGAATTTTATTTGAACAAGGAAAGGCAGGAGATGGATCTGTAGTTTCTTCTGTGTTCAAGGGACCATTTTAATAAACCCGTATTAATTTGGCTATTTTGAACAAATCGGGCACGACACCTCTTGAGAGGGAAAGGTTTATAATAGCTGAACGAAGGGTGGATATGTGGCCGGGTAGTATATAGTTTTACGAGTGATAT
The DNA here is from genome assembly GCF_032854445.1 of Liolophura sinensis. Taxonomy (NCBI): domain Eukaryota; kingdom Metazoa; phylum Mollusca; class Polyplacophora; order Chitonida; family Chitonidae; genus Liolophura; species Liolophura sinensis. The sequence goes on from NC_088295.1 coordinate 77,240, forward strand.
ATGCGAATTTCATCTGCCCCACCTGATGCACATTACTTTAAGGAGGGCATAGTAGCGCATATGTCGGCCGGAGTTTCTACTGAAAAACTGAAATGGGAGCTCAATAAAATCTTGAAAACTTACCATATCTACAGACATGACTGCAGAAGAATCTGAATCCAGCTTCGGGGCCATTGTGCTAAAATACTGCTAAGCAATAGTCAGTTTGTCAGTGGTATTGATTCCATTTATGTTGAAAGAAGATAAGTTGCCACATTTTTTCGTATTTAACATTTAGTGAAGAATCTTCCATGCACGTTTGATACTGTCATGTGATTTCATTATTTTCGAGAAACGCTTTGGACAGGTGGTGATGCTCAGCTTTAAATAAATTAATGTTAAATTCACTCGTGATTAAATTCACTCATGATTACACATGATTACATACAGCGACTAGATTGAACAAGTGAAATTAAATGGTTGCTTAATTTCACCAGCAGGGCGATATACAATAAAATAATTGGAATTCTGATGTTCAATTTCGACAAACAGAAATTCATAACCGTCTTTAATGTAGCTCAAATCCTCCGAGAGTACACGTTTGAATATTTTCATTCACATATAGGACTAGATCCCCTTCCTCACTGTTCTTGCGTGCTAGAGAAAATATCCTACATCCTGGTACTATAAAGCCAGAAATTAAGAACCGAACATTTGTGATTAACACTATGAACCAAAAATTTGTGACTAACACTATGAATTAATCCAATAATTTCGTTAAAATACTCTTCGACAATTTAGATGGAAAAATGATAAGGACCAGTGTTCCCGTTTTCATATTTTTTCAGTGGGAAATTTCATATGCATTTTCATCAGTGACAACTGTATTACGCTTGAAGTCATTAAGATCTACGAGTTTAAGTCCATCTCATGCTGGCTTCCTGTGCGGCCGTATTTGGGAAGGTCCTTCAGCGACCTGCGGATGGACGTGGGTTTCGCCCTGGCTCTCCCCTGTTGCCTCCCACCATAATGCTGACCGCCGTCGTATTAGTGAAATATTCTTGAGTATGGCGTAGAATACAAATCAAATAAATAAATAAATTAATATCTACAAGGGAAACCTTCCTGCAACCTGGACGGCCAAACTGGAGAGGGGAGGATTCAAATACCCTTAGAAAGAAGCTGTTGACTTGTTTTTATCAGCAAAGCTGATACTTCAAGATTATGTGGACATGAACTGTGTGTCATTAAATTCATTGAACACTGATAATCTGTTAGAAACACTCCTGGAAGCAGAACATGCGAATAGATCATGGAGTATTCCTGTACCAGGTCTGTGTCAGAGGATGTCCCTTCATGACAAACTCTTGTGACTGTTCCTCACGTTTCGTGACTTTGCCTCGATCAAGTACATCAAGAAACAGACATTATTAACTGTGGGATGACCACATCAGTTTCCCTGTTGATCAAAATTTTGCGAACAGTTGTGAACATTTGCTGACTACTTTCTGGGTTTACCCTCAGGAATGAAACTTTGTGGACAAAGCTTATCGAGCAGCTTCCATGTTAACGAGGCTTTCGACTTCAGCATGGAAAGGATTTAGCAGCCTCATCCATGTATCCGCACTGCTCAACGTTACGGCAGCAATCCTTGGCAATGCTGCATCATCCCTTGAATGACCACTGGTGTTATGTGGATCCAACTTGATTCGTGTTAATGCTCCCACTAGAAGTCCTAGGAAGGCTGTCTTTCATACATCCAAAGTGCATAGATGGTCTGCTTTTCTGCACTGCTTTTCTGCATAAACTCTGCTAATAAGCTGGTTATGAAGTGAGTAAGAGTAACAGTTGTCTGGGTTGAGGTCAACAACCTGATCGACTTGCAGAATACCAACATTATGGCCAATTTATTTATGAAAAATCTACACTGATAGAGTTATCGATGTTAACTACAGTGAAGATGAAATTTCCTTGAAAAAATGTGACAAATGTAAATTCAGCTTGACTGGGCTTGCCGGACTCTCACTCCTGCCAATCAGCGACAATTCTTCATTACTGGAAATATACATTTTTTATTGCATACTACGTCAGAGACACACTCTTAATTTATTTATTTATTCATCTGATTGGTGTTTTATGCCGTATTTGAGAACTACGTGATTCAAGAATTAGTATACATAATTATAGGTTTACCTGAAGGTAAATATTCAATGTCAAGTATTAGTTTACGTAAAGAAAATATAAATGTGGAAATAACACAGTAGAGATTAGCAGAGCCAGGATAAATTTGACGGTTTCAATAAATAAATAAATAAATAAATAAATAAATAGATAAATAATGACCTTTCACGCTAATCAGTCGTGTTTCTACTTGATGTTTTCCCGAAAAGCGGCAATGGATAAATACACCTATTGGCAATAGATTTCTGGACATAGATATTGCCACGATTTACAAGGTTGTTCTGGTTGAACTTCAGCGTCAGTTTCACTCTTGGTGTCAGGGTCTTCCTCAAATTCTGTGTAGTCCTCTAGCAACTGAAGAACATCTAAATCTTTCCATTTGGCAAACTCATCCCTGGGAGATATATATTTCATGTCGTAAGGTTTGAAGATCGTTGTGTTATGTTCAATGACAGCAAGCAAAATGGCGTCCGTTTAATTTTTTTTCTCTGGCAAACATAACTATACGCGTGCGCATTTGGTTTTACAAATCTCCGTCTTTTCATGGTTACATGTCGGCAATGATCGTTTATCCCCGTAAGCGAGTGCTACATCTGTTAACCACTGACGCATGAAGTTAAGCTAAACCTTACCGAGAACAGCTTGAGTACTCACCAGCAGTGTCAAGGCTAAGTACCCAACAGCAGTGTTAAGGCTGAGTACACAACAGCAGTGTCAAAGCTGAGTACTCAGTATTGACCCCATTGGTTGTACTAGTACCCAGTATTCACAATTTTGATAGATTCTCAGTGCTCCCACTGTTGGTGGATATTTAATACTGATACTGTTGGCTGGAACTCAGTACTGACACTTCTGGCGGGCGCTGGGTGCTCACACTGGTTGTGATTAGACACACCGTACCGGTGCTGTTGCTTGACACTGAGAACAGACACAGTTGATCGATGCTTAACAATGACTGTTCGAGATATTCAGTACTCACGCTGTTACTCGGTACTAACAATGTTAATTTGTGCTCAGTTCTTACACTGATGGTAGGTACTGAATATTGCGGATTAGTACTGAGCCTTGGCACTGTTGATGAGTATCAGTACTGATCTTGATGGTGAGTTTCAGAATTGATACTGTTGCTGGGTACTCAGTCTTGACACTTCTGGTGAGTATTAGTCTTCGCACTGCTGGTGAGTGTCAGTCTTGTGACTGCTGGTGAGTATTAGTACTGATACTGTTGGTGTGTACTCAGCCTTGACACTGCCATATTGAGTACTAGTACCAACCAATAGGGTCAATACTGAGTACCCGCCAAGAGCACGATTACTGATTACCCATAGCCTTGTCAGTACTGAGTATCTATTATCAGTGTAAGTTTTAAGTACCAAACAACAGTGTCAGTACTGAGTACCCACCACTAGTGTCAGAACTGGTACTGAATACCCACCAACACTAACAGTACAGAATACCCGCCAACTGTGTCAGTGCTGTGTACTCACCCAACGGTGTCAGTACAGACTATCAACTCAAGGTGTCGGTACTGACTACCCACCAACGCTGGCAGCACTGAGTATCCACCAACAGTATCAACACTGAGACTGGCCAGCAGTGTCAGTGCTGAGACGGATAGACGGTTTTTCACTATGTGATCTCAACAGAGGAATAGAAGGTCCTTCACTATGTGATCTGAACAGACGGGTAGACGGTTCTTTAGTGTGTGGCCTGAACAGAGTGGTTGACGGTTCTTCACTGTTTGGTGTGAATAGTCTGGTAGACGGTTCCTCACTGTGTGGTCTGAACAGACGGGTAGACGGTTCCTCACTGTGTGGTCTGAACAGACGGGTAGACGGTTCCTCACTGTGTGGTCTGAACATATGGGTAGATGGTTCCTTACGTTGCGATCTGAACCAATTGGGAGACTTTTAAAAACTATGTGTTCTGAAATCCTACACGTCCGGGTATTGTTGTAGCTCTAAGGGTGGCCGTGGTGGGTCTGTGACATAACTAACGAACGCGCATCAACCTGCCCTGCCCTGCACTGCAGTTCTGATACGTGGTTGGCCGGTCTGGGTACGTCACGTTGTGACCTCTGTGCCTGACGACACGTGAAAAAAGCTGACTACAAGAAAAGCCGAGTCACCAGTCTACAATCTGCCAATGGCGTTGTTATAGAAAAGACAGTGATTTAGAAATTAATACTTGGTGGAAGCATTTAGCCCACTATATTGATGACACACATGTACTTGCCAAACCCAAGAACTATACCCAACGATATGGAACAAACCGCACTCTAAAATTCGCCGATGAAGGCCCCCCACATCCCCCACCCCGTATACAGATCTTCACTTTTTGGATATATAAACCTTTGCTGGAATGTCCACCACAATTTACCGGAAATCTACTTGGTCTAGACTATATTTCCATTATAACAGCTTCTACCATGGAAAACTGAAACTGCCTGGATACACCCCGTGTTAACAAAAGAGAGCTTGCAAGAACATGAAACCTTGCAACAATGACGTTTTAATTGACAGAAAATTTACTGACTATCTACTCCTTGCTAATGCTAATAAGCGTAAAGACGACGAACGCCTGAATATTTGGTTGGCCTTTCTTTGAATATACATGTAACTTTATTACGGATCAGCCCAAGAACATGACATAAGACCAAATGGACAATTTGTAGAACTTAGACAGCGGTTTAGTTTGAAGTACAATGTTTTTTTAATGAAAAAGATTTCTTAATTTAAACATTCGTGTATCACAAGACTTTGGCAGAGAAAGGAATCTTTCTTTGTATAATTTAACACACTCTTCAACATGGATGGTATCCATCCCCAATGTCTAAATTACATAATTTACTTTGTTTGATTTCTTTGTGACCTAGGAGTTTTGGACCAGAGACCAGTTTCAACTAGTAGGTAGTGTTTAGACGTCCGAAATTTTAATGAATATTTGTCTTAAGTAAATGGTAAAATAACTAATTGTTTGCAAGGCCGAAGTTACTTTTAATCCATGTAAAAATATTTCTTTGCTAGACGCTTGAACTTTACCAATCCAGTTTTGCTGAAACTGTTCTCTGATACAACGAGACACAATATTCACAGAACCACCGGTTGTCGAAAGATTCAAACATGATGTTACTCTAACCGGTTTCACTCAATATTCGTTCATTTGCATAAGACCTCAAACAGATATGTTCCTGTGGCAACTCCTGAGTCATCACTAATGCGAAAATAATTCTCAAGGTCTTTTGTGTACAGGGAAAAGAGTAGTCATGATAAATTTTCTCCGTGGTGTACGCTAATATTTCAAACAAACTGATCTGAGAAAGAATTATGACTGCTACACATGATTTGGTATGTTTGTACATATTCTTTATGACATGTGGAAAAAGGGGCCTCCGTGGCTCAGTCGGTTAGCGTGCTGGCGCAGCGTAGTGACCCAGAAGCCTCTAATTAATCCGGTCGCTACGTGAGAAGGTCTGTCAGCAACCTACGGATGGTCGTGGGTGTCCCCCGGGCTCTGCCCGGTTTCCACCCACCATAATGCTGGCCGCCGTCGTATAAGTGAAATATCCTTGAGTACGGCATAAAACACCAATGAAAAAAAAATATTACATCTGGAAGTCTATCAGATACACTTGATTCCAAAAGCACACCGTGCCGAACACCCACCACAGATTAATAAATGCACAATATATTTTTTTCTGTTTTTTGTTCAAAGATATCTATCAATCAGTTTCAACTAAATATATGGTCCATTACGGAGTAAACATTTTGGAATTCTGTCTGTGACTGTGTTAAAATATCATTATTAACTAGAGATTCATTCATTCTGTTATTTAATATTCCAGCAAAGATTTTACCAACACAGCTTAACAATTATGGCTGGGTAACTTTCAGGGTTCTGTACATAATTATAGTGCTTATAAATGGGCTTAATAATGCCAGTTGTCCAATTGCCTGAGATTAAATCAGCATATGTTTGTAAATGGATTTAATTAGGCAGTTGTCCAATTCCCCAATTATTGACATTAAATCAGAATCCAATGTTAGATTAAACCATTTCAGACGCAGAGGCATAAATGTACCGACGGTATTTTGATGTATTCATTAAGACCTAAATCGATTCAAAACAACTTATCATTTTTTTAATGTTTAGTTATATATCTTCTTTCCTCTGCTCTTATTTTCTAAATGGTCGTTTGTTTCACTAGGTGCAATTCACGTTTAGAGTAGTTCATGAGGAGCGAAATTTATATCTTTGCAGTAGCTGTACATATTTTGCAATGATAGGTGTTCTGTGTTTTTTGTTTTCCATTTCGGTTTTAAATATATATTTCCAAAAATCTTTTGGTTTACTCTTTCTAAAAATGCCAAAGTTATTGTGAATTTGTAGGCAATACTCTATATATTTCTTGTTAAATTCTTTGTATAATCATTACTGGTCTGCATTAGTCGTTTTTAATTAGGTTACGTTATACGCTTATTATAAAGTTTTTTAACCGAGTGATAATACTTTCGCTTTTCAACGCAGGTACGCTCACCAACGCTTGTTATCCTTATTTTGTAGAGATACTAATATCGTAGTGTGTGAAGTTTTAGCTAAAAAAGTCTTACAGGCTGCCGTAACAAGAACTTCCGAAAATCCGTTTGACACACAAATAATACTCACTTGTATGAAATAGTTCAAACTGTAAAGTTCATTGAAAAGCACATATATTTTGTCGATATCTATATTTTTATTGTATGAATCTGGATGCGCTGCATTCCATCTCTTATGTTACTTCTGATGACTTACAGTTTCACGTCTATATGTTACGTCATTTAGTTCAGTTAGTTTGTCTTCAAAAGATAAATTAAAATGAAAAGATACAGGGCAGTGCGCATAAGAGTACAGATTATAAAAAAAACTTTTAAATGACTGATAAATTTTATCTCATCCCTATCAGCGATAAGATAGCCAATAACACTAACATTTTGACAGGCTATCTTTCGGATATACCTGTCCCAGCTAAGACTTGTTTTCCTATGTTGGAAAACAGGGTGAACATCTGTACCTTAGGGATATTTAACGCTACCTCACAAAATCTGCCTTGCACAATAATCGGATGGGAAGTAGTAACTCCAATACGATACATTTATAGTAAACGACAAAGACTATGCACCACTCCACCTGAGAATGTATGTAGTTTACCGGTTTGACTGTCCTGGTTGCAGCTCTTACGTTGTTATAACTGATCGTTGTCTCTAACGCGCCTCCAAGAACACACAGACGGAAATAGTGAAATTCATTCTCACTTGTACTCGTGTGAATCATTCCAAGAATATAAATATCTTTCCCTCAAAGCCTGAAAAATAATTTATTTATTTATTTGATTGGTTTTTTACACCGTGCTCATGAATATTTCACTTGAACGACGGCGTATAAAGAACTGCAGTTATTTAGATAACATTACTGCTATTTATGTTCGACTGCAATATTTTCTTTTCTGCCTTAATAATTAAGACCGTAACTGAAATATATTGTAGTTTATTTTTATTCCCTTTTTGTATATTTTCACCTGTCATTGTTTATTTGCTGACACTAGGCTTTTATACTTTTATATCTTTTTCTGCTTCTTGGATATATCTTCAGCCCCTTTTGAAATGTGTATTACCGTTTGTCATTAAGTGTCATTAAACTGTTTTAAAGTAATTTACTTTTATCTTTAATCCTCAAATCCTCTAATATCATTAGTATATAATGCTGCCAGCTTCATTATAAAAGCTATTTATAGCAACATCCGTAGATTAACAAATGTCTATAGATTAACTGCTACTGTCAGTCACTCTCCAACTTTGCAAATTTCCATACGTATTGATCTTTTCTTTGGCTACATCCACTATGTCAAAGGAGACTTTATTTCCATATTAAATGTTCCCTGGATTCAATATTTATGCTATGTTAATCTGTAAAATGCATTAAAAAACATGTGTTAACTAATCTATTAAAAATCCATTAAAGTTGGACCCTATAGTCACCTTGTTGACCGTGGACCCCTGGTGGGGACGTCACGCCAGTAAGACCTGTCGGTATTACGTATTGAAAAACCCTACTAAGCATTGCCTAGTCCATGCATTAGGCCTACCATACACACTGTGTGCTTTTCCGGAAGTCATCGTATGATATAATCTATAATTACCCATACGTGTACCTCTCTTAATTAGCTCCCTGAACACCTTGTAATAAAACAGTTTACAACAAATATTTCGAAAGATACGGAGATTGTATGCTGGAAAGACGTGTACAGCATAGGTGGCAGAAATGTCCCAACGCTAGTTATACCTAGTATATATATAACGATGTACATACCTTCACTGCCCGAGACAGAAGACCCAACTTTACATAACTGGACATAAAATACGGAAAAATACTACTACTCATAAATATAATCTCAGCCAAATGACATTCATTCGAAAGCTGATGCATTAACCTTTTCATTGGTGTAAGAATCGACAAACAAACACGCTTTCACATGGTTCCTCGAAGTTGGAAGCCCGTAAACTTGTAGTTTTTTTGTTTAATCGCGTAAATCCGGTAAAAGGAAAAAAACCGTCACGCGACAGTTCTAGCTTGATTTCTCAGCGATGAAAGCCGCGAGAACATCATATTTCTACCATCGACCAAGTAGAATGTTCTTTTAATAAAACGCTTGGAAATACCTTGACTGGTTAGAGTCTACGGAAGTCATGCGGCTTTCTCTGTTTTGACTCCATAAAAGCACAGCCGTCAATTCAACCGGCAGGGTGATAAAATCTTCGTTCCCATTCATCGCAAGCAAACCAGTGACCAATCATAGCGCAGCTTTTATCACCCTGACGTATTACAATGATGGCGGAAAACTGACCTCAGACCCCAGTAATTTTTCCATAAGCGACAATATTAATGTTTAATGTTGTAGCTCAATCCCAAACATTCCGTGGCCTGTAAGCTTTGGCGTATACCTGGCCCAGCCTGTGAGAAAGGAGCCATAAAAATCTTGACACAGGTGGATTGTCAAAATCTGGATCTTTCGTTGCCGGCAGCCGCGAGGGGTCCCTGGCAACGCCGAGGAGAGGTCACTCACAGCTTCATTACCACTTGTTTCCTTGTGTCCTCTCGCCCAGAACTTAAAACCTTCAACATTAAAACTCATGCCGGCACAAAGCTTAGACAATTGCCATCATTTTGATACCAAACATGCACGTGTACACCAAAACCGGCAGGCTGGCAGCAAAAAAAAAACAAAAGACTTTGAAATTCTAGGCGAGAGGGCACAAAGAGACAGGTTGAGAGAGAGGCTGCGAGTGACGTTCCCTTGGCGTTACCAGGCACCCCTCCCAGCTGCCGGCATGCAAAGATCCAGATTTTGACGGTCAACCTATGGCCTTGCATCACATATAAGGGCCCAGCCTCACACATGTGGATAAAAACACATCAGCAGATTAATTTACTTGGCTAGAGTAGTAAAGAGGGCCAGTGTGCATTTAATTTACAAACCAAGTCAGGTTCCTCCCATGTGTGCCACCACATACTAGGTAAATGTGCATCAAATCATCCTGCAGTCACAAAACATTAAAAACAGGCATCTCTGCTGCAACACTGTCTGCTGTTTTGGGCATAGACTTGAAGTGGACAAGGTAAATTTTCCTCTTTAAACTTCAAAATAAATCACTGTAGGCATGTAGTTTTCATTGCATGTGTGTATTCATTCTTCTGACAAGTTACATGTGCACTCACACATTATGTGTGGCGATGGAACAAAAATGATCAATTTCAAGTATCTAGCATACATGTAAGTGTGATCTGTTGGAATATTGCCCTTGTGAAAATGAGTCTCTGCTCCACCAGGTGTCTGTTTCTCCACCAGAACACAGTACGCTGTTCCTGCGACATCTCAAGGAGTTTTTGTTGTAGTATTTGGCCCAGTGTGGCATCCACCTCAGTAGGCAACTGGGATTTTTTTTTATGTTTCCAATGTCATCACACACAAGTTGAGAAAATAGACAGCTACATATGGCTTTCACATCCTAGTTTAATACCTATTGAGCTTTCTTCTTGGTTCCCCTCTTTCGAACTTGTCTCCCAAACATGGCGTCAGTGAACTTTGCCTGGTTTATGCATATATTGAACTGGGATCTACCTAGGTGAGTGGGGTCTGCTAGCCGTTCAGCTTCCTCAAAGGCCTAACCAATCGGATGCAGTCTTCCACTCCCTTGGCCGACCTAGAATCCCCGTCATTGGTCCGGTACTACACCATGACACATACCCCTCCAGCCCCCCCCCCCCCACAAAACCGGGGAAACGTCACAGGTTTCTCATATATGTACGGACAGTTTGAATGACCATTCCTCATGCCCACCCAGGAACACCCAGTGTGGAACCTGATTACGGATGTAATTTCTCACTGATTATTTGAGGATTTCTGTGTTGTTACAGGTTAAAAAGTATAGCTTTTCCCCTCTTCGTGGGTCCCTTCAACATGTCTTGGGAGGGTTGCCATGCTGACTGTCTGAATGACCAATGTGCATGTACTGTGTGGCTTTATTTTTGTAAGTGGCAAATTCATATTTCTCCCCTCTATTTATCTCTTGTAGATGCCAGTATCACACTTTGGTGTTTGTTATGTGGAAAGTACTAATTTAGTCTGAGGCAACAACACAGGTGGTGGGATTCTTTTGCACTGTGAGTTGAGGTAAGCCAACCAACCAATGGCAGCCATGGGGGAGGCGGGGGAGGGGGGCTAGTGGGTGTTCTTTTAAAGGGTTTTATCATGTGAATCACTATGGAAAAGGGATACTAGTCTTTTCTTTAGCCCTATCCATGGAAACTGTGCCTATGAACATTTCTATATCAATTTTCATGCATATGTTTACTTTGATGGTGATCAAAATGTACTTTTCTGGAATTTTGAAAATCCGCTTTGCTACCCACCTGTATCACTTTTTACTGTATCAAATTTTGCACAAAGTTGCTAAAAGGCAGGTCCTATATTTTGTAAGTGAATTGTCAGATAAATTACCTATCTTTTGATATATATTTTGACACTTTTGGCTTTTAAGTATTTTCTTAACACTGCTGTAAACAAGAAAATCTACTTGAAAACCCATAATTTTCTAAATGTTTGTCATTGGAAAATGTAAAATACTTTGTCATAGGAATTTTTTCATTTTTCTTGCAAATATACATGCCAGCTTTCCAAAACATTTGACCTGGTTGAGATATTTTGAACAGCATGTGCACTACAGAGCTTTGAACTTCGTGCTTGAGGACAAGCCCCAAGTTAGATTCCTCCTACTCAAAAGTTTTTGCATGTATCAAGCCCTAACTTTATGTGTGAGGTTTAGAGGTGGTAAGAATTATGTGGTGCAAAAATTATTGATTTTGAAAAAAGTTGGCTGGTGTGATAGGACACAGACCCCCATTACAACTTCCGTTTTTCAGTAGGGACGATTGTAGTTCTGTGTATTTTAGAGTGTAAAGTCTTTTTTTTGCTGTCAGCCTGCCGTTTTTGGTGCACAGGTGCATGATTGGTATCAAAATGATGGAAATTGTCTAAGCTTTGGGCAGGTATGAGTTTTAATGATGAAAGTTTGAAATTCTGGGCGAGAGGACACAAGGAGACAGGTGGTGGTGAGGCTGCGAGTGACGTCCCCTTGGCATTGCCAGGCACCTCTCCCAGCTGCCGGCATGCAAAGGTCCAGATTTTGACGGTCAACCTATGTCAAGGTTTTTATGGCTCCTTTCTCACAGGCTGGGCCAGGTATGCACCAAAGCTTATTGGCCACGGAATGTTTGGGACTGAGCTACAGCGCTAAACGTTAACATTGTCGCTTATGGAAAACTAATAGGGGTCTGTGGCCAAATAACATTCCACGTTAATGGCGCCGCGACAATGATCGCGATCTCTTTTCAGTATACTACAATTACCTCCCTTAGACTATTTCAGTGTCTCTTTGTAGATGACAAGGCGGATATGGTTTACTCAGCTGGCGATATACAAGGTCAACGAGTTAAAGAACTACCAGCGTGTAAAACCCAGGCTTTTTTCAGTATATTTTAGGGGGGGTTAACGAAAGGAAGTGTATGCTTTGAAACTGAACATAACAGGCACGTGGTGAGATTGGACATAACATTCATGCCGTGAGATTGGACATCACAGACATGCATTGAGATTGGACACAACAGGCATTTCGTGAGGCTGGACATCACAGGCATGCCGTGAGACTGGACATCACAGGCATGCCATCAGATTGGAGTATTTTGATATATCGACAAGTGACATGCAGTGGCTAAAAAAAATCTTTGGCGACGGACTACAAATTTGCATTGATGAAGATAGATGTGTCTCAGAAATACCTCAAATAAGTCGAAGATAGTTACAGGAAAGCTGGGTTACACAACTCAGGCAATGGCTAAAATACGGTGTCACAGCACTTATACAACAATATACGGTGTCACAGCACGGTGTCACAGTACTTATACAACAACAATAATGTACTGCAGCCGAGAACTAAACGATTGTTGTGGATTACTTCAGTTCGCCCGGATTGTGTCAGTTAGCTATCTGAGTCACGATGTCAGGATGTGCAGGTTTTTCAGCTTTCAGGCAATAACGGGAGCGGCTAAAACGATGTTGCGAGTGCAATTATCAGTGTTTGGCATAGCTCAACAAAACACCAATTTCATCGCAGAAAATCGCAGAAAACATTGCTCAAGTATACAAATATAATTTTTATTTTTAATTCTCTCGTTATTTAAACATGATATATTGCCATCATGGGAACCGTATTTATTACTTCGACGTTTCAAGATTTTAACCTGCCTGAGTTTCACGCCATAAGTAAGAAAAGCTGTGCTATTTTAGGTTTCTTAACGTTCCACAACATACGCTGTCAACATGTCCGCAGGAACATGTCAGCGGAATTTTGGAAACTGAAACACCGAATAGTGAAAATAATGGGTTTTAATATAAACAAATCTGCCTCGTGGATTTCTGATTGACCCTTTGGTAAACTTATCTTACTTTATAAGCCAGTGTTAAATACAGCATAGCGGCTTATAATGAAGACACACCAAAAGCACCGGACTCGTCCCTGCATTCAGCGGAAATATTGACACATGTATACCAGGTTAAGGGTAAGTAGGACCGTGACAGAACACGTGAACATCGTCAAGCTGGTGTGCACCTGACTGTACCAACAGCAACATTCACTTCAGAATTATCACATTTGGTTCTTATACCTTATACGAGGTATAATATATATATATATATATATATATATATATATATATATATATATATATATATATATATATATATATATATATATATATATATATATATATATTATACCTACATTCACACACATTATAATATCTTTCATATTAACGCTATAGGTAAATATGTTTAAAATGTGCTTACAGTTTACGGATTTCAGGTACTAGCTTAACTCGTCTATGTAAATGTCTATATTTGGCATCTTCAGCAAGATACCACACAAACCGTCTGTTAAACAGTCAGGTCTGTGACGCTCTCCAACGCCCTGAGAAGTCAAAAATGCTGCAATATTTAACAAAGGCTTTCTGAGCCAGATGAAAAGTCTGCAAGTGTTTGTCTATATCACTCATAACGATCCAATCCAAACAGCATTTTAAACTCGTGGTCTCAATGAGACGATCTTTTGTAAAACGGAACAATGCCCTTGCTCAAGGTTACAATGCCCCGTTCAGTGGCGATACTCATGGCCTAGGTTACACTGTCTCTTTCAATGGTGATTCGATCATTGCCGGCTGGTACACAATATTTTTTCCTGTGTAGTAATACGCACAATATGTCGTGACACGCACAATGTGTCGTAACACGCACAATGTGTACTATCACGCACAGTATGTCGTAATACGCACAATGTGTCGTGTGTCGTAATACGCACAATGTGTCGTAACACGCACAATGTGTCGTGACACGCACAATGTGTCGTATCACGCTCAATGTGTCGTAACACGCACAATGTGTCGTAACACGCACAATGGGTAGTATCACGCACAATGTGTCGTAACACGCACAATGTGTCGTAACACGCACAATGTGAAGTATCACGCACAATGGGTAGTATCACGCACAATATATCGTAACACGCACACTGTATAGTATCACGTACAATGTGTAGTATCACGCACAATGTGGTATCATACACAATGTGTATTATCACACACAATGTGTCGTATCACGCACAATATATCGTAACACGCACAATGTGTAGTATCACGAACGATGTGTAGTATCACGCACAATATATCGTAACACACACAATGTGTCGTCGCAACACGCACAATGTGTCGCCGCAACACGCACAATGTGTCGACGTGATGTATCACAAGAATAAACATCCCCCAGCACCTTTCAAATTCTCTGGGCGATAAACGTTGTTAATTTGATATAATCCTGTCCACCAGTTTTTCTCATTACATAACACAAGTAGCAGTCAACAACTGATTTTTGGTCTGAGGTGAATTTGGTCAGATTAATTGTCTGATCTAATGACCATGATAAGATACTAATCTAGCAAATATACTGACTAAACTTATGCGTCCGTGACATCTATGCAAAGTCCTGTCACCTATTACAATACATATTCGGCTGTTCCCCCTGCTGGTGGGTCCTTTGGTGCACCGATCAAAGAAAACGTTTCACACTCCAAACTGGTCTCTTTATACGACAATCTTTTCCGTCTAGATTGTGTTGGACAGTCTTTCGTGTGCTCGTCCAGCAGCTTGTACACTGAACTGGCGTGACTGCCATTGCACAGCAGAGATTCACGCTCAAGGTCAGAGTCATTTAATAGCGATGTGTCATAGCGCGTCGTTTCTGTCATAGAGGAGTCCTGGCTGTGGGAAAAGTAGCCTGTTGTAACGTCATCCATGGAATCGGATGAGGACGATTTCGTCCTCTCTGAGATCCTAAACAAGCGGTGAGATCTATCCTCTCCTACCAGAAAATAAGTACGAACTTCACCTTTACCCTGAAAACATAAAGCGGCAAATGAATTCATATGGCTTGTTCAAATTTTAGCTTCTAACACGATTTCGTTAGTGTTTCATTTGTATATTTCGTAGAAGAGCCTACTTGTACAAAAATTTGCAAACATAGCGCTCCTCCGAAAAAATAACTGTTTCAGGAGACATAACTTAGAAAAACGTCATTTCGGCAAAAGTCACCAGAAAATCGATTAGCGAAGTTCTATAGAAAAATTCTGTGATATGCTAATATGAGGCCGGAATCATTAAATGATAAATACTGTAAAATCTTATCGAAAATTCTTCCAGCAAGGGAATTAGCTGTGCAGACCAAAATGTTTACCTATGTTCTTAACAAAGAATATTTATTTCATGGTGTCGGTAAGATGCCAGGGGGTTTGCCTCAGGTCAAGATATGATCATTTACGAGGGGCACCAGGAGAGCAGCAAGCCTCTTTTTCCACAGAAAATCAGAGAGAGCAGTATTTCAATCCCCAAAATCCCAGCACAATTATTATTTGGAAAGTCCTAACTGACAAAAAAGATGCTTCCAGTTTGTTCAATCATTCAAGACGTCCAAAAGCGATCTTTCGCGGCAGCTGATCCCAAAACATGTTTTGTATTATGGAAATCATTAATTTTAGCTGGCAAGGTTGATAGAGAGCCCTCCATCCCTACTTGGCAATAAATGGATTGATCACTGACTGGATGCCTGATCGTAGCTGGCTTATCAAAAGTATCAAAATCATCAACTGCAAGCCGTCAGCATGAGACAGCTGGCGTACCACACTTGAGTGAACAATAATATAATATAATTTCAAACGAACCCGAGAGCTGTTACGGGTAGTCCAGTACAAAAATTGCCAGACCTCCATTTTCGATAGTTTGTACTTTTTAGCTTATTCTTAATATGTTCATCATGCATACTTGAATATACTTCATTTGTCAAATGGATTTACCACGATGTTTCTCCCCAAAATACTATATTCTTAATCTTTAAACTAAAGTACGAATAGCAGATATGTACTTCATCTCTTATATCTTTATGATTCTAGCAAAAATGCCCCTAAATAGCTTTCCGAAATTTTAACACAGTGTTAAAGCACAAATCAGCGCAACACAAAACATTCTTCATCTTATTGCTTTATAAGTGCAGTTTTAGCTTAAAACATTGCATGGCTTTAATCCTGAGACTTGTAATCGGCTTCTTGATCCAGCTCTGTTTGATCCACACAATCCACAATCTACAATACTGTTTTTGATTGTCTAACAATTCGGATTGTTGGACACATGCCTCTGACTCAACCCTATTTACAGCTCTTCTAAGTTCTGAACTGGAGTTATTGTGTAGAATTTTACCTCAAGAGTGCAGTTTTGACTGCTGGTCTCAGGACAGTAAAACTAATTACTGCCTTTGGCGGATCATGAGAACCAGCAGTAGTGTATCGCTTGCTCACCTTCATGTTGACCAGGCCACGCTCGTCCAAATAGTAACCGCCCAGCTGCAGCAACAAGTCCCGACATTCCTGACTCACGTGGATCTTCAGAGCTGATAAAGACACAGATATAGCATACTAATTGATCGCACATCACAATACTTGTACCACAAAGAAAAATTTCCCACCGCTAGAATATCTCAATGTGTTAATTCTGGCTGACATATAAGACAGAAAGGTCACACTGCAGAATTTACAAGGATTTATCCACACTGTCGGACCAAAGTATTACAGACATTACATGCTTTTAATTAAAGTACTGGGTGTGCTGTATTCAGTGGTCTTGTCAACATTTTAGTCCACTAATCTCTCGTTTAACCGTCCGTCTATCAATCCTTCCACTCGACTTCCAATGGTCTCCTTCCACCCATCCTTTCCCTCCACGTATCTACAGGCCTCCTTCCACCCATCCTTCCACTCGACCATCTACTGACCTCCTTCATTTCATATTTACACTCCAATAATCTACTGACCTCCTTCCACTTATCCTTCCACTCGAACGATCTACTGGCCTCCTTCCACTCAAAGTATCTACTGGTCCCCTTCCACCCATTCTTTCACTCGGCGTGTCTACTGGTATTCTTCCACCCATCCTTCCACTCGAAGATCTACACTGACCATCTTTCATCTTTACACTCCACTAATCTACTGACCCCCTTCAACCCATCCTTCCACTCGAACCATCTACTGGCCTCCTTCCACTCAATGTATCTACAGACCTCCTTCCACCCATCCTTCCGCTCGACGTATCTACTGGTCCTCTTCCACCCATCCCTCCACTCGAAGTATCTACTGACCTTTCATCCATCCCTCCACTCGAAGTATCTACTGGCCTCCTTCCACCCATCCTTCCACTCAACCCATCTACTGATCTCCTTCATTTCATCTTTACACTCCACCAATCTACTGACCTCCTTTCCATTACCCATCTTTCCATTCGACCCATCTACTGACCTTCTATCCATCCCTCCATTCGAAGTATCTACTGACCTTCTATCCATCCCTTCAATCGAAGTATCTACTAGCCTCCTTCCACCCATACTTCCACTCAACCCATCTACTGACCTCCTATTATTCATCCTTACACTACACTAATCTACTGACCTCCGTCTATCCATCTTTCCACTAGACCAATCTAGTGACCTTCTATCCTTCCCCCCACTCGACGTATCTACTGGTCGCCTTTCACCCATCCTTCCACTCGAACCATCTACTGACCTCCTTCCACCCATTCTTTCACTCGACGTATCTACTGGCCTTTCACCCATCCTTCCACTCGACGTATCTACTGGCCTCCTTCCACCCATCCGCATGCTACAATAATCTACTGACCTCTGTCTATCCATCTTTCCACTCGACCAATCTACTGACCTCCGTCTATCCGGCTTTCCACTCGACGAATCAAGTGACCTCCTTCTATCTATCCTTCCACATCACGGGAGTTCTGATTGATAAGTCGACCAGAAATGCCACATCGTGACATTTCTAGCCGTTTTGACATTTCTGGCATCTACAGAGGTATTGATTATACCAGCTGTTGCATTTGCTCGATGCTGAGCAGCCTCGAAGATTCGGGTCTAGTAATGGCCGACCAGTTTATTGTTAACGCTGACATTAGGTTCGGCTTCTACTCTAAACTCGAAAGATGACATGAGGTGTCAGAGATGAGCTACTTAAAGGTGGAAGTTTTATTTCTGCAGGCGGGCTGTGAGGTTAAAGGCGTATGTAGGGATAAATTGCTTGCACTTACCTAAGCCGGTAGATTCTAGCCTAGAGGCAGTGTTCACTGTGTCCCCAAACAGGCAATATCGGGGCATCTTAAGTCCAACCACACCAGCTACACATGGTCCTGAAATAGCAAGAACTGGTCAATATAAGCATGTTATATTCTCTTATCGTTACTTTACCCCCTCATTCGGATATATATAATCTCTACACATTTAGAAAGACAAACAACAGGGAAACATTGTAGAATATAGTCGTCATATGCCCATAACAAAAACAACCTGCAGGCACAAAAGTAATTGATCTGTCATGGAAGTTATAAGATTTTGTTAACCTGTCAATAAGGCTTTCTTCTGCGTCATGGAGAAAGGTTCCGTGGACTCTTCTGGGCAAGAAAAGTTTAGAATGATGTTAAGCGTTCCAGACACACTGTCGCCGCGAATTGCATTAAACATTTACATCAACCAGATTTCACTGGAGGTCAGCAAAAAGTAACAGATTTAGTATGATTTGGATGTTTTAGTAGATACTTAGCAGGGATCGGGCCGTAAGTAATGGTCATTCAGTGTAGATTTACGACAGGGCTAAGACACTATTACATGTCCAAACAATGTGGATATATTTGTTGGAAATAGTTTATTCCTAGACTGGGGCAGGTGAATTGCTGTATGTTAGATCAGGACTGGCCATGAACTGGCCAAGACGGACAGCACCCTTGTTATTGACCACGGTGGAATTCTTATGGAAAGGTCAAGGGAGCTTGTCAAAGCATTGTTTAATATTTTTGTTTTCATAATCCATCCTTTGCCATGTGTGAAAGGAGATAATAAATGTATTACATTCTTTTTCCAGTAATAAAATTATTCTTGAGATATGCTGTGAAAAGGCAACGTAAAAAGAACGCTCTGCACCTTAACATGGATGCATTCTTCTAATACCTTCTGAATTGTCCTCTAGTACATGCTTAAGTTTAATGGATTACAATATGGAGAATTTGTAATATGTGGGAATACAAGTAAACGATTTTTGCCCTGATGCCTGCTTGTAAAGATCTCACTTATATGGGAGGTAACATCCTTGACGTAATATATGATAGTATATATCTCATTGATATGGGAGGCAACATTCTTGCCGTGACACATGCTGGTATAAATCTCACTTACATGAGAGACAACACACTTGCCGTGATATATGGTGATATACATCTTACTTATATGGAAGGAAGCATTCTTGCCGTTATATGTGGTATAAATCTCACTTATATATATGGAAGGTAACATAAACAATATCTAAGTATAGTTATATAATATAACTGCAAACACGCAGACTACTCACCGGAGTGTATTCCAATGCGAAGTTTAATTGTGTCATGTTGTCGGTGCCGAATCTTAAAGGTTTTAATTGCGTCTAATAAATGCAGAGACATTGAAGCAATCTCCCCTGCATGATTGTTTCCATTTCTAATGGGCAAGCCACTGACAACCATGTAAGCATCACCAATCGTCTCCACCTTGTACACATCATAATGGCCCACAATCGAGTCAAAGCACGTGTACAGATCGTTCAGCAAGTCCACAACCTGTAGGAACAAGCAATCATTGAGAGAGGACTTGAAGTGCGACATATTTCTTTCAGGACTGAGGCATTTTCTTACTTTTATCAGGAAAATTTTAAATGGTTAGGGTAACTTTGACACGCTGTACATCATTATTCATGATTTTATGTTCCATTACTGATCTTACTGGAACAGATGAGACCTGCAAAGTGGTGTGCTCCATTAACAACGTATCTAAGCATATCAAACGTGCATGATGATTTGTTCCATTACAAGATATATCAAGGTATATTAGAGCATATCAAATCAGATCAATCCTGCATGATGTGTTCCATTGTAAAGTATATCAGGGTATATTAGAGCATGTTGAAGCATATCAAACCTGCATGGGAGTGCTTTCCGCTGACATGGCCGTAAAGCCAACAATGTCGCTGAAGTATATTGTCACGCTTTCGTACTGCTCGGGCTCAACTTGCTGCCCTCGCTTCAGTTGTTCCGCCACAAATCTGAGAAGAATTGAAAACACTGCTATCAGCTGAGTTTACTTCACCGCAAAAAACTGCCTTGCATTATTTCTCCCTAACCCCATTTTATTGCACAGATCACTATTTCATCTTCTGATTGCATTTACAAGCGATATACTTAAAATAAATATATAATTATATATTTGGACGTGGGGTGTATTTTAGGTACTGTCACAAAAATGGTAGTTTATCACAGGCCAAACACATGTTTGTTCTGGATTTACTCTGTATTATATAACAAAAGCATGTCATGTAATATCAGTGATTACCACAAATTAGTCCCCAAGCAGAGTAGATGACCACAACAAACAAATTTCGAAAGCTCAACATCTTTTGTAAGCTCAACATCTATTGAGCTTACAAAAATATATCTGACGATCCAGGCTAAACAATCAGACAGGCTAATCAATCAGACAGGCTGGACTCTAAGACAGGCTAAACAGGAGAAACACGAGGACGGGTTAATTAATTCCACAGAAATTATCTACGCGCTAATTAGTCTCCGCATTATGGGATTTGTGGAATCTTTTCTTATATTTTACTTCAAAGACTGTTCAAGAAGATAGTACATTTATGGAAGTTTAAACGTCAATTCACTTATTACTGTAATTCAGTTGCTACAAAGTCAACTGTAAGTCATCCTTCATCTCCAGCCAACAAAAGGGGGATGTAAATGACGTGTAGACAAAAGCAGAGCCATCAAAAGGGGGATGTAAATGACGTGTAGAGAAAAGTAGAGCCAACAAAAGGGGATGTACATGACGTGTAAAGAAAAGTAGAGCCAACAAAAGGGGGATGTACATGAGGTGTTGAGAAAAATACAGCCAACAAAAAGAGGGATGTACATGACGTGTAGAGAAAAATACAGCCAACAAAAGAAGGAAGTACATAACGTGTAGAGAACAGTAGAGCCAAAAAAAAAAACGAGGATGTACATGACGTGTAAAGAAAAGTAGAGCCAACAAAAGGGGGATGTACATGACGTGTAGAGAAAAGTAGTGTCAACAAAAAGGGATGTACATGACGTGTAGAGAAAAGTAGAGTCAACAGTAGGAGGATGTAAATGACGTGTAGAGAAAAGTAGAGCCGACAAAAGGAGGATGTACATAACATAAAGAGACAAGTAGAGTGAATAGTGGGAGGATATCCATAACGTGTGGAGGAAACTAGAACCAACGGTAGGATGGTGTACAAAACGTGTAAGGAAAATAGAGCGAACGAAAGGGGGATGTAGATGACGTTTAGAGAAAAGTAGAGCTATCAAAAGAAAGATGTACATAACGTGTAGTGAAAAGCAGAGTCAACAAAAAAGACGTGTACATGATGTGTAGAAGAAAGTAGAGCCAATAGTAGGAGGATGTACATGACGTAAGGAGACAAGTACAGCCAACAAAAGGAGGATTTAGATGACGTATAGAGAAAAGGAGAGCAAACAGTAGACTGATGTACATGAAGTGAAAGGAAAGTAAAGCCAAAAGTAGAAGGATGCACACGATGTGTAGAAGAAAATAGAGCGAACAGTAGGAGGATGTACAAGATGTGTGAAGGAAAGTAGAGCCATCAGTCGGAGGATGTACATGATGTGTGGAGGAAAGTAGAGCCAACAATAGGAAGGTGTACATGATGTGTGGAGGAAAGTAGAGCCAACAGTAGGAAGGTGAACATGATGTGTGGAGGAAAGTAGAACTAACAGTGCGTAGATGAACATGATATGTGGAGGAAAGTACATCCAAAATTTGAAGAATGTACATGATGTGTGGAGGAAAGTAGAGCCAACAGTGGGAGGATGTACATGATGTGTGGAGAAAAGTAGAGCCAACAGAGGGAGGATGTACATGATGTGTGGAGAAAAGTAGAGCCAACAGAGAGGGAGGATGTACATGATGTGTGGAAGAAAGTAGAGCCAACAGAGGGAGGATGTACATGATGTGTGGAGGAAAGTAGAGCCAACAGAGGGAGGATGTACATGATGTGTGGAGGAAAGTAGGTAAAACAGTAGAAAGATGCACTTGACGGGGTGTGTAAAGTAGAGCCAACAGTCAGAGGATGTACATGATGTGTGGGGGAAAGTGGAACCAACAGTTGGACGTTTATGACCTGGATAGATTTGAACACGACTTGACTGGCAAAGTCTAAAGGTATGAAAAGGACCGATGATGAGAGACAGGGCAGTGGGTGTTAAGATGTAAGGTTTTACCATTAGACTACTCCAGATGATGCTCAATTATTAGTCCTCAAGATCGAGGCGGGCCATCGTTATATTGCTATGGGCCCGCGTTACTCCGAGATAACGAACGTTTTGTGTCTGCTCGTGATGATTAAGGAAAGGCAACGACAACAGAGGTGAGACGCGAATATTCGTAAAGAAGATTCACCAGCCTAACTTGATATCCCCGCCCGTAGTCACGTCGCTGTTTTGTTAGCCAATGCCTCATGTTAGGTTTTTTTTAAAGACAGATAAGTAATCTGCCGTAATAATTCTCGTTGGTGATCCTATCCAGAGGTAAATCTACTTTGGGATAACCAGCCGTAACATACCGTAACTTTATTAGCTAGATGTCATTTCTAGTTACTTTTTTAAAATTTCCATTGCTGACGTGAAATAATACGTGCTAATGTCTGCGTTTTTCGACGGGTTTAACAGATCCCTAGCCTACCCCCACCCTCTCTCCCAAATCCCCGATCAACATCCGAATGGATGCAAGACAGGAGTATGGTGAGGCAATCAGAGACAACTGTAGACAGACCAGCTACAGACGCTTGTGTCATCTCTTTGAAGCTACTATCACTCATCCTCAACGCCGCTGTTTTTGTCTGTTATTTTAAAGGATCGTGGGGCTTCTCATGCCACCTATCCTGTCCTCGGAGAATCGCTCGCCAGACAGCCATTACCCTGAACCGAGTCTGCTGAAGTAAAACACAACTCCACAAATGAAACATTGGTTTTGAATTGCAAATCAGGTAATGTGTGCGGTTACCTTGGCAACATTCTCAGAAGTAGATTTTCGGTCTTCTTCTTCTCGTCCGAAAGCTGGCTAGTTCTTTCCGCCACCAATGCCTCCAGGTTATTTGCATATGTCTCCATCATTGCCAACATGTTGTCAAATATATTGGATTTCCTGTAAAAAAGGCAAACACATAGAGACTAAAACACATAACATCTCCAAAATTCACCCATTAACAGAGACTTCTTATGTTCGACAAAAACAGAAAGAAAGTGTGAGTTGTCAGATCCTCTTCACCATACCATTATTTATAGTCTTCCTATGACACAGTTCTGTCTTGTGGCCATAGATAAAGTCAGATTGCCAAATTCACAGCACACGCGTTAGAAATTGCAGAGTCTAATCCATCTGCAAAAGCTATTCGTTCCTTTGATGGACTTTAAGAGCATAACACAACATTTTTATTATTCCTATATTTAACAAAATGAAGAGGCTTTTGTCAATTTTTAGCACAGACATTACATGAAAAAGTTGTTCTGGCGTAGATATAGATCTTTGATGGTTGCAAAAAGACACAAAAAGATTAAGTGATTCAATATTCAGCAGAAGAAATAAGCTATTCGCAAGAGCAGTGAGTAATGATCTGAACAAACAAGCCGTAAAACAAGTCAGAGATGAACTCTGAACTTGAGCGTACACTTAGTGGATTTGCGCAAGAAAAAGTGCCGGAATGTCTGGGTGTTTTTTTTTGACATTTTGCGAGAGTGTAAGCATTTTCAATGAGACAGCTTGATGCTAGGGCAAACTGCTCCGTAGCCCGGTGACCCTACAAGCAGCGGGTCACTTCAGGTCAGTACTTACAGGCCCTGCTGAATTTCTTTCAATCGTAACCTGATTGTTTTAAAGTCGGGTCTGTTGTCCGGCTCCTCGCTCCAGCAATCTCGAATACAGTCACGTACAAAATCCGGACATGTCAGTTTGCTCAGGTCAGGACGGAATAGCTCTCCGGCGTAGAAATGCCTTACTCTATCGATGAGAACTGCAAAGACAACCATATGCTCTCAAGTAAATTATATGAGAGCATTCAAGTTCAAAAACCATAAAATCCTTATTATAGGTGGGATGAAAACTAACAATGTCACAAGCCCGTTTACTCTAGGATACCCACAACTTCACAAGCCCGTTTACTCTAGGATACCCACAACGTCACAAGCCCGTTTACTCAAGGATACCCACAACAATGTCACAAGCCCGTTTACTCTAGGATAACCACAACAATGTCACAAGCCCGTTTACTCTAGGATACCCACAACAAAGTCACAAGCCCGTTTACTCTAGGATACACACAACAATGTCACAAGCCCGTTTACTCTAGGATACCCACAACAATGTCACAAGCCCGTTTACTCTAGGATACCCACAACAATGTCACAAGCCCGTTTACTCTAGGATACCCACAACAATGTCACAAGCCCGTTTACTCTAGGATACCCACAACAATGTCACAAGCCCGTTTACTCTAGGATACCCACAACAATGTCACAAGCCCGTTTACTCTAGGATACCCACAACAATGTCACAGGCCCGTTTACTCTAGGATACCCACAACAATGTCACAAGCCCTTTTACTCTAGGATACACACAACAATGTCACAAGCCCTTTTACTCTAGGATACACACAACAATGTTACAAGCCCGTTTACTCTAGGATACACACAACAATATCACAAGCCCGTTTACTCTAGGATAACCACAACAATGTCACAAGCCCGTTTACTCTAGAATACCCACAGCAATGTCACAAGACAAATCGTAATTTTATACTGACAACATTGCCACAAGCCAGTTCATAATAGTATACCCACAACAAAGTCACAAGCCAGGGCACATACCCAAAACAATGTCACAAGCAAGTTCAAAGTAGTATACCCACAATAAAGTCACAAGCCAGGGCATATACCCAAAACAATGTTACGAGCCAAAGCATATACCCACAACAATGTCACCATCCAGTGCATATACTCACTGCAATGTCACATGCCAGTTTCTACTAGTATACCGACAACAATGTCACGAGCCAGTTCATACTAGTATAACCACACGTCACAAGCCAGTGCTCACACACGTTCAACTCCGCAAATATCCATTATGCCGCTGATTTTTTTAAAAATTAATTATGACGTTGCCCAAGGCGTCGCACAACCGAGCGTAACCGAGCTCATGGATTTTAACATTATAAATCATGAAAAGTGTTCAACATTATATATTTTCCTTTCAATAGTAAAGACTTCCAACATATCCATGTATAGAGCTTGTGTTGCTACGTGTCACTGACTAAAGGCAATTTTGGTAGAGAGTATGATTTTACAGAGAGATGAATATAGGTAACTCGCTACAGGAAACTATAATATGCCCACAACAAAAAAAAACTATGATATACCCACAACAAAGTCACAAGCCAGGGCATATACCCACAACAATGTCACAAGCAATTTCACACTTGCATACCCACAACAAATTCGCAAGCCAGGGCATATACCCACAACAAAGTCACAAGCCAGGGTATATACCCACAACATGGACACAAGTAAGTTCACATGAGTATACCCAAACAATGTCCCAAGCAAGTTCACAGTAGTATACCCACAACAACGTCACAAGCCAGTCCATATACCCACAACATTGCCACAAGCCAGAGCATATACCTACAACAATGTTACAAGCCAGAGCATATACCTACAACAATGTTACAAGCCAGAGCATATACCGACAACAATGTTAAAAGCCAGAGCATATACCCACAACAACGTCACAAGCCAGTCCATATACCCACAACATTGCCACGAGCCAGAGCATATACCCAAAACATTGCCCTAAGCCAGAGCATATACCTACAATGTTACAAGCCAGAGCATATACCGACAACAATGTTAAAAGCCAGAGCATATACTCACAACAATGTCACAAGCCAGAGCATATAACCACAACAATGTCACAAGCCAGTCCATATCCACCACAACATTGCCACAAGCCAGAGTATACCCACAACAATGTCGCAGGCAAGTTCAAAATAGTATACCCACAACAATGTCATAAGCCAGAGCATATACCCACAACAATGTCACAAGCCAGAGCATATACCCACAACAATGTCATAAGCCAGAGCATATACCCACAACAATGTCACAAGCCAATCCATATCCCCACAACATAGCCACAAACCAGAGTATACCCACAACAATGTCGCAAGCAAGTTCAAAGTAGTATACCCACAACAATGTCATAAGCCAGAGCATATACCCACAACAATGTTACAAGCCAATCCATATCCCCACAACATAGCCACAAACCAGAGTATACCCACAACAATGTCGCAGGCAAGTTCAAAGTAGTATACCCACAACAATGTCATAAGCCAGAGCATATACCCACAACAATGTCACAATCCAGAGCATATACCCACAAAAATGTCATAAGCCAGAGCATATACCCACAACAATGTCACAAGCCAGTCCAGATCCCTACAACATTGCCACAAGACAGGGCATATACCCACAACCACGTCACAAGCCAGTCCATATACGCACAACATTGCCACAAGCCAGAGCATATACCTACAACAATGTTACAAGCCAGAGCATATACCGACAACAATGTTACAAGGCAGAGCATATACCCACAACAATGTCACAAACGAGTCCATATACCCACAACAATGTCACAAACGAGTCCATATACCCACAACATAGCCACAAGCCAGAGCATATACCCACAACAATGTCACAAGCCAGTCCATATACCCACAACATTGCCACAAGGCAGAGTATACCCACAACAATGTCGCAAGCAAGTTCAAAGTAGTATACCCACAACAATGTCATAAGCAAGAGCATATACCCACAACAATGTCACAAGCCAGAGCATATACCCACAACAATGTCATAAGCCAGAGCATATACCCACAACAATGTCACAAGCCAGTCCACATCCCCAAAACATTGCCACAAGCCAGAGTATACCCACAACAATGTCGCAAGCAAGTTCAAAGTAGTATACCCACAACAAAGTCATAAGCCAGAGCATATACCAACAACAATGTCACAAGCCAGAGCATATACCCACAACAATGTCATAAGCCAGAGCATTTACCCACAACAATGTCACAAGCCAGTCCATATCCCCACAAAATTGCCACAAGCCAGGGCACATGCCCTCAGCAATGTCACAAGCAATTTCACACTAGTATACCCACAACAAACTCACAAACAAGGGCATGTACCCACAACAATGTCTCTAGCAAATTAACACTAGTATACCCACAACAATGTCACAAGCAAGTTCAAAGTAGTATACCCAAAACAATGTCATAAGCCAGAGCATATACCCACAAGAATGTCGCAAGCAAGTTCAAAGTAGTATACCCACAACAATGTCATAAGCCATTGCATATGCCCACAACATGGCCACAAGCCAGTGCATATACCCACAACAATGTCACAAGCCAGTGCATATACCAACAACAACGTCACAAGCCATTGCATATGCCCACAACAATGTTACAAGCAAGTTGAAAGTAGTATACCCACAACAATGTCACAATCCAGAGAATGTACCCACAATAATGTCACAAGCCGGTGCATATACCCACAACAAGGGCACAAGCCAGTGGATATGCCCACAACAGTGTCACAAGCAAGTTCAAACCAGTATACCCACAACAATGTCACAATGCAGTGCATATACCCAAAACAATGTCTCAAGCAAGATCAAAGTAGCATACCCACAACAATGTCACAAGCCAGGGCATATAGCCACAACAATGTCACAAGCAAGTTCACACTAGTATACCCACAACAATGTCACAAGCAAGTTCAAAGTAGTATAACCACAACAATGTCACAAGTCAGCGCACATTACCACAACAATGTCACAAGTTAGTGCATATGCCCACAACAATGTCACAAGCCAGTTCATATAACCACAACAATTTTACAAGCCAGTGCATATACCCACAACAATGTCACAAGCCAGTGCATATGCCCACAAAAATGTCACAAGCAAGTTCATATATTCACGTCAATGTAACAAGCGGTGTAGACTGTAGAAGATATTTACGCCACTTGGCCAAAGATACCAATTTTGTTCATTGTGTGTGAGTACAATCAATCATACAAGAGTAGGGCTTGCCACTTCTTCTGACTAGAGGAAGCTGATTGCTCCGTATTTAAACTGATGATGTTTTTCAGGCAAGTCGTGTTGATGACCTACTGTGACAAATAAGGCAGGCTTTTTTATTTATAGCTTTGGAGACAAATGACTGTACGGTGAGAGTTACGACGAAAATTTTATTATTTATTAGCAAGACTTAAAAGTTAACGCCTACTTACAAACACGTACATTCTCAGGGCAATTTTGAGACGAGAAATAGGGTAATAAAAATGTATCCTATTACCTTTGTATGAGATATCCTGGTGTCCCCATGGTCCCTCTCTTCCATTTAGTTCGTACAAGATAATAGCAAAGGAATAAACATCTCCCTTTTGAGTGCCCCTAGGGAGTCGATTGGGGTCTCGTAAAAGCTCAGGGGCGGTCCACAGCAAGCCTAGTTCAAGGAAAAGTGGAAATGTTCAGATAAAATCCGGATGAAACCATTTCTCCGAAAATACCAGAAGTGATTAAATCTATCAGAAGCACTTTTCAGCTGTTCAAAGACCTCATGACGTAATACGAATATAAAAGCATAGACTATTGGTTATTGACATGATAAAATGGGGAAAGAGTAAGGTGATAAAAGTACGTTGAGATTACTTTTTCTGAATACACTAAACCTTATACAATTCATAAAAAATTGTGTTCTGAACCAATATCTCTGCCATTCGGTATGACGACAAGGGGCAAATTTTAATTTGTTTACTTGTGTAGCTTGTCAGTTTACGTCTGATGCAAAAGAAAATGCTCTTCAGTGGGCAAAGTTTATAATTAGGCCAGTTGACGTCCATACTGTAAGTATCTTCTTCATACGTACGTTCGTAATACTTCGCTTCGCTCTCCGTTGGCTGATTATCCGATTGGGAACAGTGATGAAGTCCGAAGTCCGCAATTTGTAAAACCCACCTGCTGTCCACCAAACAATTACTGCTTTTTAAATTTCCGTGGGATATTACTTCACTGTCGTGTAAGAACACCATCCCCTGTGAATTTTTAAATCAGTTATCCTGAATAGTAGTTCCTCATTCATAAATGTCTCACAATTTTAAGTGGATCTAACGAAGTCTGAAGATATTCAAGGTAAGTGATAAATGTATTATAGGATCTTCTTTCCCGACTGACCAATGTGATCTCGCTGAAAATGAATTACCTGTGTACATGCCATGACACCGAGTAATCATACGGTTTCTCCTAATTATTATTAAGATGTTTGCTTCCGCCAAACCTTGTACGTGCATAAAATTGATATAATCTGAGCTGCTAATTGGACAAGAGGCTATATTTCACCGGCGGCGTGTGCCAACTGTCCTCACTGCTCTGTTTTTTCTCAATACTATAAGCTTTTTATTATATCGTATTCGTGCACAAACCAGGAGTCTTTCCATTTGTATTGTTTTCTTACTATTATGTATTAAATGCTATGACATCCCAGCATTTTGAGTAATTCTAGACCACTGACGTCAAATTAATTACAATTATCAAACTGATTTTACCTAGTTCTACTTGGGCCACGGTTCCATATGGCCCAAGTAGAATTAAAGTAGAATTAAATGCTTCATTATTAGCAAATCGCACGCCATTTGCTAATAACTAATCATTTACATCAACAATTATTATAAAACCCTAACTGGGGTAGACTTACTAGACGCCGCATTTCAATGTATCACACTGTCGTCGTTGTTCTGACTTTACTCTCTATGCTGTAAATCGTTTATTATACTGAATTTAATAGACTTCGATAGAGGGTTACAAAACAACTAAATGCTTGTAGTTTCAGGCATGGGCGATGTTCATTTGTGGAAACACTCAGTAGTATAATTTAATCTCCCTGAATATAAATACGTCCAAAATAAGGGTAGTACAAACCTTAATTAAATCAGCCACTAGCGAGGCTATAAACATATCATCAAGGTGAAGATCTTTATTCCGAAGAATGTCCTGACGATTAGAAAAAAAAAAACATTAATGAGACTCAAGCCGACATTAGTAAACCCCTGCTCAGTGCGTACAAACACACGACGTGCATTGATAATCTGTCACAGACAAACTTGTGAAATATAACATGAAACTACAGCATAAAAGCAGTGGCGTTTATTAAATGCCAATATTCATCTCTTCAGACATGAAGATTTTCAGTGTGAAAGTGGAGCAATATGAGCTACATGGAGTTGACATTTTAACAGTTAGGAATCTAACTGATGAATTGGGGTCCTCTATTTTACACTAATGTAGCGGTAAAGGAAATGAAAGTCTGCGGCTTTGTTAGGCAAATGGGAGTTTCATGTTGATAGACTTGTGGGATGTTCTGGCCGTACCTTAAGGCTGCCTCTGGCGCAGTACTGGCTAACTATCATGATGTGAGGTGGGTCGATACAGGCGCCTATAAACCGGTTGATGTTATCATGGTTCATCTCCTTTCTCAGCTGAAGTTCCTTTTTAGCCGATCTCGTTATTTCCAAATTCTTTTTTCGCACCTGTTTGATGGCCACCAGACTCCCTCGAAACGTCCCGACTTTGGTGTAGAGATGCTTACCCGGTTTTGAAGTCTCGCCACCGGCCCGGTCATCAAGCAGGAAACTCCAACGGGCGTTCTGAACTTTTTTCTGGGGAACCATGGTCAAGATAATATGTTATATATCACAGCCCTCTCTCTCGTATTTTAGCATGGGTTAAATGCCACATGAACGCTGAATAGAGCCTCGATTTGGGTAACGGGATTTGGAATGTAAGTGACCAGTGCCAACTAACACGATTATGAAAAGCCTCGTTTTATTTACTGCTGGGAAATTTTCCGCAGTACAGTAAAATCTTTATGGAAAGCTTTGCTTTATATTATACCGTAAGGTTCTGGTAAAATGATCATACAAGAGAGTCCAGACTTTGGATTGTAGACAATCCACCATTGGTGGTCCTCCGTTGTCCACAGGAGACAATGTGATCTACAGGTAGATAATTTGGCCATAGACCGACAAAACCTAGTGTCAGAAAGTCAGCCCGGCCTCCCTGGTTTCATTCAGATGTTTACATTCTTCACTACGAAGAAACCGCCGATAAAATTATAAAAAAACATAATTGAACCCGGGAACTATAGCCTATATATTAATCGTACACACCCTGGGTGTCGTTGTTGACATGTTTCCCTCCAGCATTACGATGTCTTTCTGGTTGATTTTCCACAGTAATCGTGCCAGTTTTTGTTCATACATGTAATGTCTGCGAAAAAAAGAAAGAAAAACAGTTCCTGTCATCAAGTACTGAAAAGGAGCTAGCTTTTCTAGCAATAAGATCAACTCTGGTTGGTTCAGCCACAGTTTCTCTTCACCTTTGAGGTACAGCGGGCGCCTTCTATCAGTTTTATTCCACCAACACACCTGTGCATATTAACATGAAATATTCTTGCCGCCGGCACAGAAAACCAATCAAATAAATAAATATGTAAATGTTTGAACTTATTTTACTTAATAAAATAATATTTAAACGATATATTTTGAGTTCTAATGTCACATTGTTGAGATACACGTTACCTATATTAGTGGAATGATCAAATCAATGTGTGAGGTTTAACACCACATTTGTTCTGTCGTGGGATATGCCACACAAGGTCCACATTATAAAAATTCGATTCTCCAGAATCGACATACAATGTGAATTATGGTCTTCATAGGTGTGAAAGCAAAGACAATATAAACATATGCACTCTAAACCATACCTGGCAAGGAAAATACCAACGACAGCCACGACAGCTGCCAAGGTGCTACATATGACCACTGTCGTCCAGTCCGTCGCTGAGAATTAAAAAAGCAAACAAATGACAAAGTGTTTAGCTGCAAAATTCATCAAATACACCGCTGGTGTCCCAACGCCACAACTAAACTGACGGCCAAAGGAAAATTTATCATAGGTTTAATGGCCCTACTTTGTAATAACACAAAACAACAGATGCTGGAAAAGTAATGTATTGAAAACAACAATATGTTTAGGTCATCCACGTCCAAAGTAAGGGAATGTACAGCAGCCCATATAGCCATCACATGTGCTTATCTGAGTTGGGGTAACGAGATTCGACATTTCAGTTTGATGACCAATCGGGTGAGTGAGGAAAAAGTTGTTCAGTTCGACATAATCGCCTCGTTAGTACCTTGTGTGGCCACCCCTTGCTTCAATGCATGCAAAATTCTCCGACGCATAGAGAAAGTCAGTCGTCTGTGAGGTCACGTGAGATACGATACCATTCTTCGTCAAGAGCGTGTGCCAGTTCTTGCCGATTAGCTGAAAGTTGTGCTCGTCGTCTTACGATGCGATCCAGGGCATCTCAGAGATGTCTCAATGGGAGACATGTCTGGGGAACGTGCAGGCCATGGTAAGACGCTGACGTCGTTAGCGTCAAGGAAGTTCTGCACGACTCGAGCTCTCGAGCAGTATGGACACTGGCGTTATCATGCCAGTAAAGGACACGACGTGGATGTAGCCGAAAGAAGGGCCGATAAGCGCGGATTCCGTGATCCTGGTGTCTCCTTGACACTGTCTGCCGACTGAGCCGATGGCCTAAGGTATTCAGCGATGATGACGTCACAATCAGGAAACGATTTCGCAAATGCCAGGCACTCAAGTACCGGTCTTCCCTGGGCGTGGTTACCATACGTCTGCCTGTTCTGTCTGAGGTCCGTCCTGTCTGCCTGTAACGCTGCATCAGATTTGTAACGGTTACACATTGCACTGCAAGCATGAGTTGCTCTCATAGCCACCATATCCAAGGCCCTCTCGCGTTGTTCAGACTGACTCCAGTCCGTCGTGGCATCACTACGGTGTTTTTAACACTGTGCAAGTCTGATATCTTGGCTTTAAAATTTTGTACACTTTTTTACCTTGCGGTTTCGGCCCGTCCACGGGTCACTTGATTTTATAACTTTTCTCCTTCTGTTGCAACGGACTGGTATGGGCTTACATGTAACTTTCCCCTTATGGGAATATGCTGGAACAAATTGGATTTTTACTGGGTTAAGAAGACCGAATTCGCTGAAAACCCTGTTAAATTTCAATTTATGAGTGATAAAGTTTCTTTTGACCGTCAGTTTAACTACACACACACACACACACACACACACACACACACACACACACACACACACAAACTTCGTTATATTTTGGAAGTTCTTCCTTGGCACTATAATGTGTAATTTGGCAAAATGTCACTCTTTGAGTTGATTACCATTGCCATCCTTCAGCAGAATAAACCATTTATTATGTAAAATAAAAACCTTTAGGATTTAGAGGAAATGGTTTTAATTTCCGTCTATGAACTCTCCTGTCTCTTTCTTGTATCACCTTTGGAGGGGCATTTTTCGTTGTGAAATCCGCACAGGGGCTCGCTGAGTGGAACAGTTCCTTTCACCCATTCAATACCTCGCGTCTTCTCAAATTCCTAGATAAAAATCACAAAACATACAACAAAAAACTGTGTTAAGTACATACATATTCTTATAATGTCTCAAACAGGTCTACTATATATATATATATATATATATATATATATATATATATATATATATATATATATATATATATATATATATATATATAAACAAACAAAGCAACGCTACGCTCACAAAGTAATATCCGACGTTTACGAGGCGATAGCCAACAATCTTGTGCTAATGCTCAACGATTACGTGCCTTTATTCTATTTTAATTACCTAGACTTGTGTGTCTCCGACGTCTGCCTGTATATAAATTAAACAACTGGACGATGCCTAGCTCCGCTGTGGATGTTCAGATTCAGCGATTTAAGTACTATCTGTGCAAGTACACTGATTTTTCGCTGTAATATAACATGTAGTGCAGGCTGAGGGTGAGATATCACGAACTGTCAGCTCTCGACAGGCGTTATTGAACTCGAACTCGTGCTTTGCGCATCACTTCTATCGAGGTGTGAGAATGTCTGATTTGTTTGGTCTGGACACTATCATGTGGTATTCGCTATTGTATTATAGTGAACGATGGTGTTTGAGTAGTGACATTGCACGTGCCTTCTTCTGAACAGTGTTGTTTACTTCAGTCGTCTCAGTGATGGCATTCTCGGCTGAATGTCAGACAGCTGGTCCAAAACAATGCAAAGCGCCAACCGAAGAAGATTTACACACAATTCTGCATATAAAGGACAGTGAGAATACTAAGCGGTTCACAGAGTGCGCAGTGAGATGTTTCAACCAGTACTTAACGGAGTTTGGTGGCGAGGGAGGTGGCACCTGTGCTATCAACAATCTGACCAGTCGGATCAACACCTATCAAAGTCTTTCGTCGGAGCTCGCAAAACTGACGGAAGAATACAGGCTTAACATTTCTTGGATTCAGTATGGCTCAGAATGTCTGCGAAGAATACAGGATTGACATTGCAACGGTCCCAAGATTTAGTCGCAGTTCGGAAATGTACAAACCTGTTCTTGTGGAGTTGAAAGAAAAGCGTGAAGCCGCCATTCGCCACTATCCTCTAATAAGAATAGTTGACCGCATCACCAAACTGTACACCAGCGACGGCTTGTCTCTTGATACAACACAGGTGTGGTTCGATGTCATTTTTCACACAAGCAGGCGGGAGAGACAGAATTGATGTCTCATGAACATATATTTCCACAAGTAAACTCTTTAACAATTAATATCCTGTTTTCCAAAAAAAATTCTTAAGGGCAAAAGTACGTAATTAGTCATGGGCACAGTCTAAATTTGGCGGCACAAAGCAATTTAGAAGGCGATTAGATGAACATCGGTCGGCATTAAAAAAAAAACAACCAAGTGATATTTGGGATCGTCTGTTTACACCATACTGAAGAATTTTTCACTCATACGACGGCGCCCAGCATTGTGGTATGAGAAAACCGGAGAAACCCACGACCATACGCAGGTTTCTGCAAGACCTTTCCACGTTCAGCCGCAGAGGAAGGCAGCGCCCACATTGATAGCAGGCTCCACGGTCATTGCCTCGTGTACTGATCCAAAAATACACCATACTTTGTAAGAAATACATATGTTTTTCATAACTGTATTTAAACGACATATTGGTGTAACTTCTATTGATAACAGATGGCGATGGATGAACATACATGTTCCATAAGGACGAGATGTACAAAAGCATCGAGACAGTGACACTGCAGTTTGCACAGTCGAATGTATAAACGGAGAGATCGGTTGTTAGTATTTATGTTTGACATAAAATTTAAAAAATCATTTGCTCACGTTGTAGTAATCTAACTCTGAGTTTTGATTTAATCTGACACTAAGGAGAAAGACATCTTCTCAGGGCTGAAACTAAAATAGGCAGGTGCACGAAGGGTCGAATATCACTTGTCCACTGAATGTATGTTTCATTTAGACAATGTTTCAGTACACGTTTTTGTAACACACTCATATGAGTAACAACCTAATTTATATTAGTAACGGTGACATTTTGAGCTGCATTTCAAACATACTAAAACTAGACAAACCTCTTGTGGAAAACATTTTATTTATATGTCGTACCGTGATGAAATACAGCATGATTTTTATGTGAACAGGACATCACCTGTGGCCAGTGGCTACAAGACGTGCCTGACAGACTTTTATTCCGATAGAAATGATCTGTGGCAAAGACCAGCGGCAAAATGTGCAGCTCTGGAGCTTGGTATATTAACTCTGCTCTTGGGGTAAACACGCTCGCCTCCCTTATGAAGAACCTATCTTCTGAGAATAAGCTCTCAAGAATCTACACAGCATCCGTGCTATAACGATCTCCTCATGGGATTCGGCAAATTTTGAGGCACGCGATATTATGGCCTTCAATGGGCACAAGTCCGAAGCATTCATCTCTAATTACAATAGGGTAGTCAAAGAAGAACAGAAAGTGAACCATCTTCTCAGAGCCGTGGCGTCACAATCAGAAAGTCTACAAACTGGCCAACATGTGAATGGATAAAGTCCTCCGCGTAAGGTGGACAAGAAAATAACATTCTAAAGAAAGTTTTAGATCCATCAGGCTTTAACAGAGTACCGAAAATAAGTGACTGCCTCGTAAAATTCAATTTTAGTAACAAATAAGTTGCGTTTTAATGACAGTGCATGACAGTCCTTTGGAAATTCCCAAAATATCTATAATAAAGACCTTTATACACTATTTTTGCTATCCAGAAAAATTAAACTTTACTAAAAGCAGAATTATATCTCATTTCATTCATTAAAATTACTGAATTGCTGATTTGAATTCAATTCTTATCATACCCATTTGGTGTTAAGTACTACACTCAAAGTTCCGTGAAATTATTTACCCACGTCATTCATTGGAGCCTTTTCACACTTAATTATGAAGAAATGGTGAAAAAAGATAGACAAGGCTGCTGACTTTTAGCATGTATAACCAACAAAAATTATTGAAACGTGAAAAGTTCCGACTTAGCTGGAGACATTGCAAATACAATACAAATTGCCGTCCATCATAGAACACAATACTCTAATCATTTATCTGGCCTATATAGTTTGAAATTACTGTGTTAGACAAGAGTCCCAAATGGTGCAGCTTTATAATCGGCAAAAATACACAAGTGCGAAAAAAGAAACTATTGCTTCATGTTGCTTGCAAAGTAGATATTTTAACAAAACAAGTTTCCTGGACAGGAGTGAATTTGATATATCACACTTAAACATTCATTGTCTGTATTTGTAATATATATCTTCACTGAGAAATGAAGAAGGTCGCTACCAGTGCCTTGTTTTGCGATAGTCCCAGGAACAACCAGGATATTCT
The DNA here is from genome assembly GCF_032854445.1 of Liolophura sinensis. Lineage (NCBI taxonomy): Eukaryota > Metazoa > Mollusca > Polyplacophora > Chitonida > Chitonidae > Liolophura > Liolophura sinensis. The sequence continues at coordinate 114,652 of NC_088295.1, forward strand.
TTTGCCACAGAACCAATCAAGACCAGCATCTTGTTTCGCGACATTGAAAAGCTTCGTTGCCAATGCTTTTGGTTCATATATATATTTGAGTAGAATTTTACGTCGAACTCAAGAATATTAAACTTACACGACGGCAGCCAGCATTATGGTGGTAGGAAACCGGGCAGAGTCCGGGAAAAACCCACGAACATCCGCAGGTTGGTGTAAGACCTTCCAGCGTTCGAGCGGAGGGGAAGCCAGCATGAGTTGGACTTCAACTTACATCAATCGCATTAACAAGAGGGTTCTGGGTGTTTCTGCTGTGCTAGCAGGCTAACCAGTAGACCACGAAGACCCCGCCAACGATATGAAAGTCAGCTAAAGTGTTAACAATGATCCTCAAGTGATGAAGTCTGTACATATCTGGGCATGTATGGCTACAAATCAGACGGGCCACTGACCTGAATGGAATGACCGGAAGATGGTGTTTATCAGTATGATCAGGGCCCGTTTGTTCAAGCACATAGTACATACAATCGACTGTAAACACGACAACTGAGTTTACAGCTACCTGTACAAATAAGTTACGTCGCCTGCACATAGGAACTGCAAGATGGTTATATGTTTAGGTGTTACAATCGCGATCACTCGCCAACTTACAACTAGTACATATACATGTAGTCTGTGTAAATGGAAAACGTCAAAGAATTTTAAATCATAATGATCCTTAAGTGAAAAACAACAACATGTGAACTAACTGTCTACCTGAAGCAAGTATTTGTACTGAGCACTAATGTAAATATTTACAACAGGGTCTACCGTATGTACAATCACATTAGGAAAAAAAGAGTACCAGTGGCCATAGTGAACAAGTTCACCATCGTACATCTCATGACGAGTGATGCAGTCTATACACTGGAGATTTACTCACGATTTCACTGTCATTCTTTATTAGGAAGTTGCCGACTGTTCTCAATACTTTCCCAAAATTCGCCGCGGCGTCTGTTTTCAACCCCAGAACGGTGTAATTGGCTTCGGATTCCCCTTTATCGTCAATCGAAATATCGTGGCCTTGAACACCTACAAAAAGACAAATTAGACTCCTCGGTAAGGCTGTTCAAGGGTGATATATTCTCTAGAAGTCAAGAAAAAACCCACGTCCAGTTTAACCAGTTCGTCTTGGTGTCAAGTCATGTTAGGCCTGAGAGAAGCAGAGGACATAGAGTAATTGGAAGAATCCGTCTTGAAATGAGGCAAGTGTTTGGGGTGGTTTCCCAAGATGATGGAGTTGAGTTTTGAGGTGAGCAGCCGGAGATTCACACTTCCTGGGAGTTCTACAGAGGTAATTTAAATGCTTTAGTGAGGTCCAAGCGTTGCCCAGGTTTTAATCCCACCGACCATTCACAAACTGTGCGAATGTTATTCAATGCCTAGTTTACACACCATGTCATTCGCAGCCTAATACTACAATGCAAAAAAACTTACCGCCATGGGTAGAACTTACTCATAAACGGCCTTCCTTTGATTTTATTGAATATTGCCACGCCGTCAGTCTCAGTTCCATTCTCCTCAAGTACTTCGCTCAATGCCTGAGCATACAACATTACAGCATCATACAGATGTGCGGCGCTCACAGGGATCTAACAATAACAACGGGCAGAAAAACACTCAAGAAGAACAGCTACTTCGATAATGAAAACTTACACATTTAAAGCAATATTTTTTTTTATCAAACAGCAATTTTGTGTAGTCTGCATGGGAAGGCTTTAAGTAGCCCCAGTGTCTGAGTGGATATCACATTTTATGATATTCACATTCATTTCTTCCAATTTTAAGACTTCCCCAAACTACCCCAAGTCGACTCGGGACCTCATCCCAGTTTGGTTCCCCCGAAGGGTTAGACATTTCTCCGCCCACGGGCAATAACAGAATGGCTGCTGCCACAACCATCCCATTACTGACTTATCACCTTGGTGTTTTTAAACACACTGGAGATTAGCTACAAGATGGCGTTCAGATGTACTTGTGGAAGAAGCGTCCAGCGTACGTGTATTTCATATTCTCCGTTATAAACTCATTCTTATTTATGCAAGAAAAGATCATACATATCATACATACTTACACTGTAATTGCAACAATTATTGTTTTTTCCTCAGGTACACCAGACATGCTAATTATTGATTAAACTGAAGTTTCGGGTACTGTCTGAACTAACCGGTCTAAATAGGACTATCTGGACTAACAGGTATTTCTAGACTAAGGGTTTATGTCTGGACTAACGGGTACTTCTGGGCTGAGGGATACTGTCCGCACTAAAGTGCACTTCCTGGATTAATGGATACAGTCTGAGCTAAAGAGTACTGCAGGAAATAAAGGGTATTATCTTTTCTAGATTAAAGGATATCATCTGGACTAAAATATAATGCAAGGATTAAAGAACACTGTCTGGACTAACGGGTACCACCAGTGCGAAAGGGTACAGCCTGGAATGGCGGGAATTGGCGGGACTAACGGGTACCACCAGAGCCAAAGGGTACAGCCTGGAATATTGAGTACCACCAGAGCCAAAGGGTACAGCCTGGAATGGCGGGAACTGGCAGGACTAACGGGTACCACCAGAGCCAAAGGGTATAGCCTGGAATGGCGCGAACTTGCAGGACTAACGGGTACCACAAATGCGAAAGGGTACAGCCTGGAATGGCGGGAACTGGCACCAGAGTACCACCAGAGCCAAAAGGTACAGCCTGAAATAGCAAGTACTGACTAGAAAATAGGTACCACCAGGATTACAGGGTACAGCCTAAAATAGCGAATAATGACTGGACTAACGGGTACCACCAGTGCCAAAGGGTACAGCCTGGAATGGCAGGAACTGGCAAGACTAACGGGCACCACCAGAGCCAAAGGGAATGGCGGGAACTGGCAAGACTAACGAGTACCATCAGAGCCAAAGGGTACAGCCTGAAATGGCGGAAATTCGCAGGACTAACGGGTACCACCAGAGCCAAAGGGTACAGCCTGGAATGGCGGGAACTGGCAGGACTAATGAGTACCACCAGAGCCAAAAGGTACAGTCTGGTATACCAAGTACTGACTGGAAAATAGACACAACCAGGATTACAGGGTACAGCCTAAAGTAACGAATACTGACTGGACTAACGGGTACCACCAGGATTAAAGGGTATAATATGACCAGTAAAAGGGCTGTTATGTCTTATTATCTTATTACTTAATTCCTGATTAGTTAAAGGTTAAAGTTATAGTGCCGTTAGAATGTAATCCACATTGAAAGGACCAAGTATAGGCCCTATTCAAATGGTGTGAGAATTCTGTTGTTTAAAGATTATGAGGATTGGCTCAGACTGTCTCTACTGTACTTGTTCAGACTCGCAATCACTTGTATTCATCATCACAACCCAACAGTAACCCCTGGTAAAGTGAACACTATCAGATATTACACAGAACCTGCTTGGAAGAGGGGTGGGGGTGGGCGGTTGTTGGTTGGAGATTTGGTGTGACCATTGAGTCCTGGTCACTCCCTGTTATACACAAACAATCGTTATTGACTATCCGAAGTTTGAAGTACTTCCCTTGTTCGGTTATGGTAAACCAATATAACAGAAATGCTTGGACAACACAAAACTTGACAAACCTAATTAGAATACATATGTGGTTGTACGCCCGGTCATAATAACCTAGCATAGCCGGTACTGGCTGGAGTGAAGGTACCACCAGGACCAAAGGGTATAGCTTAGATTACCTGTCTAACCTGCCTGTACATACTACAGACTTGAAATAACTCATAAAGCCTGGACAACGTGATTCAGCTTGGACTAACGGGTACTTCATGAGCTAAAGGGTTCTGCCTGGGGTGTTTTTGGACTTAAAGATACGATTTGGACTAATGGATATTATTTGGACTAATGGATATTATTTGGACTAATGGTTACGGTATGAGCTAACGGATACTGACTGGACCATCAGGTACGGTCTTGACTGAAGGGTACTGTTTAGACAGACGGATACCGTTTGAACAACTAACGGTTAGTGCCTGGTCTAATGGCACTGCCTATCTTTTAATGTTAATTAATGTCATTCTAGACCAGTCACGTCTAATAAATTGTAAATAACACGTATCCCCCTCCCCCGTTCTGCTTCTAATTATGTGTGTACATGAATAGTTAGAATAAAACCCCGCCTGAGGTAAATGGACAAGAGGCCTTACTTCACCGGTTACGTGTGATCATTTGCCAGTGACCACACGGTCAGCGCTGCTATAGTTTCACTCTCTGTGCTGTAAGTTCTCAAATACATTAACGGGTACGTCCTAAACTAATGGTACAGTTTACATTGAAAGGTATTTTCTGGACTAAAGGGTGCTGCCTGGACTGACGGAACAGCCCGGTGTAAATTGGCACGAACTGGACTAAGCAGCACAGCCTGGACTAACAGATACTGCTTAGACTAAATGGTACTGCCTGGACTAACGGGTACTGTTTGGGCTAACATATACGGTCCCGACTAACGCATAATGTCCGGACTAGCGAGTACTTGTTGAACTAAAAGACACGGTCTGGACTAACGTATACAGCCTGAATTGATGGCTGTTGTATCGACAGTTATCGGTTACTGTCAAGTCTAAGGGCACTTCCTAATTTGTTAATGTTATTGTATGTTAAATGTGGTGTCAACAAAGCATTTTCAGTCCTTCTAGACCAGTCACGTCTAATAAATTGATGGAGTTAGCACAACAGCGCAGCGCAATGATCCAGGAGCTTCCTCTCCGACCGTACGTGGAAAGGTCTGCCAGGAACCTGCGGACGATCGTGTATTTCCCATGGGTTCGGCCCGTTTTCCTCCAACCATAATGCTTGCCGCTGTTGTAAACGTGAAATATTCTTGAGTACGGCGTAAACGCCAGTGAAATAAATGAATAAATCAGATGGGCCATAATAAGGGATAAGATAACAAAAAAGATCTCTTAGTGATATCAAAATATTAAATTACGTGAATGTATGGACAGCAAAACTCAACATTGTAAAATGTAACCCTACACTTTAAGGTTCCAAGTTTAATGAAAAACACCTATGACGGAAGTGTCTATCTCATGAACCCAGGGAAAATTTAGAAACCTGTTTGACGGTAAACGTCTGTTCTTTTAAATGACGCGTGTGTATGTCCGATTTCCCAGGGACACGGAATTTGTCTTTAATACCTCGGTATGGTATTTATAAGCTCTTTGTTTGACAAAAACAGGTTACAATATCGCTGTCGATTCATTTAATATGTATGTAAGTCGAACAGGATGAAAAAATCGGATGGCAAGGTCCAATCTTTATGACAAATGGCAAAATGTATGCTCAGTCAGCTGAAACAATACGAATTACTTCCATCGTAAGCGAATTCCATCAGCGGAAAAGCAAGGTGTAACAAATATACTGAATCTGACCCAGTCAGAACGTTGCTTTGTCACGTACCGGATGTTTGATGCCTGGGAGATAGGGCCCGTTGATAGGGGGGGAGCGGGAGTAGTTCCGTGTTCTGTCCTCAAAGTCCGGGTAACTCTGGCTACTAGGTTCTCGTGGAGCCAATAAAAGGACGTTTCGGAACGCCAGTACCAAGCGTTCTGTCATGCTGGCCTCTGTCTCGAAGGGAACTGCAATGAATTGAGGGTAAGTATGATTCTTTCCCAGAAAAACAAAGTGGGTTCAGCTAGCTATATGACTGACTTGAGGCCACTTGTCGTCGAATGAACCACATCCAAGACTGGCCTTTAAAATCTAGTTTTAGCAAGTTAAGAAAACTTTCAGAAGCAATGTGCAGAGAACAAGACCTTAACATGCTCGTACATGCCATATAAACTTAATACACTGACAGCTACAGGTAGCTGCCATCGCTCTTCACCGAGTACGGGGTAAAGCCAAAGTGAAAGAATCCGTCCTCACCTAATACCCGGTAGAGCATCGCTTCTCCCAAATACCAAATAAAGTCAAAGGTAAAGCCAAAGTGAAACCACCCCTTCTCACCGAGTACTGGGTAAAGCCACAGGGAAACCATCTCCCCTCACCTAGTCCCCAGTAGAGCCACAGTGAAAGCATCGCTCCTCACCGAGTACCCACTAGAGCCAGAGTGAAAGCATCGCTCCTCACCGAGTACCGGGTAAAGCCAGGTGGAAAACGCTAATTAATCTAACACTGCCCCGTATGCAATCCAAAGATCAATTGAATTCTATGCCATGTTCAAAGGTGCTAGACAATTGTAAAAATACCTTTGAGGAAGTAACCATCTTTAGCCCTAGACGGATCGTTGGGTGTTTCATGAACGGCGATGACGGCAAACTGGCCGGTGTCGGTAAGGCCTTCATCTTGCAGAAACCTCACGAAGTCTATCAAGCCGTGGTCATCCCCGAGAAACACATAAACTGAGAGACAGAAGCAAACAATCACAATCATCTTCAAACAGCAATTTTCATAATAGGTCTAATCATGTATATGTTGGCAGGTATTATCTTCTTTCTGATGTTTTACACTTTACCCCCCGGTATGTTAAACAAAGCGATCTAAATGTCCATAGCATTTAGATGTCTAAATAGCCATATCTGTTTACACCACGACGAGTAACGAGCAATTCTTGAGCTCTGTGTTAAACAGAAATAGAACAAACGAGAGCTAAATTACTTGTTATCAAAATGAAAATGCTAAAATATGTCATATTATGTTATTGTTGATGGCGAATAGTCCCGCTCCGCATTTTTGGTAGTAGTCAGTTAAGGTTTTAAATGCAACGAGAGAGGGAGAAAAAATGGTCGTCAACATGTAGTGCGGACCACATTTACTTCATGAGTCCTTGAATTTGTTGAGGCGATAGTAACTGAATAATTGAATTAGCATTAGTGCTGTCATGTTGTAAAGCAATACTTGCCAGAAGTCAACTAGCTGATGTAGGCGTGAAGCGGACTTTTGTGGCCGTAAAGTGTGTGAGTAGGCTACATGTCGTGTGTTGGATATAACAGCAACAACAACGTAATGTTTATGCCAAGAAGCAGAAATATGCTATAAATATGTAGTTTTTCATTGCTTGATGTTCTATACTGTATCTGTAGTCTGTTGCTTTAGAAATATGAGTAGTGTTTAGTGCATATATTGCAGAATTACGTGGAAAAATGCTTCCCGATATAAAATTTTTGGTAAATTACCGTAAATTTGGGTATTGTCTGATACTTCATAAATAGTAAGGTAATTCAACATTTGTTGGTTTTCACTCCAGATAGAACCTGATAACTACTGATAACTACTGATAACATCTGAGGACAACTAATTGCTAATGATTACCACTGTGAACATCCTGACCCATCTCTGTGTGATAGTACAGAAAGCCATCTACGTATGGTTATAAATGATGGTATAAATAAAGCCAGATATCAGTGTATAAGGTCCCAACAGCTATTTGTGAATTCATCGTCTACAGTTACATATGCACACAGGTCAAGATGCGTACTTCTCGTTTCCTGATACGTCTCTTTCACAATTTCCGCTAGCTGCTGAACATCCGACTCGTCCAAATATTTCACAACCTTCTTTTCTGACATGAGGATATTGTTTTTCTCTGCCAGAGTGGCCAGAACCTTGAGAGTGTCAAGCCAAACTTCGGTGTTGTCAACGACTGGCGTGAACCGCGTCCAGTTAAAATGCTTCATAAGCGCAATGACTGAACGTGAAACCTTGGTAGTTGACGGCTGAATCTGAACAAACGTCTTGCCCTTGTCATCTAATCCCTCCGGTCTCTCATCTGCACATTTCTGCGAACAGAACACATAATTTTACATGGAAATGATCAACTCGTTACGAGAGAAAACAGTGGTTATTTTTGCATTATCGATGCAATAGTTCCGGGTTTGATTGTAAATGTGAACGTAATGATTCAATAAAATGGAAAATCTAGTTTCTTTTTGTTTATTTATTAATTTATCTATTTATTTGTTTGTATGTTTTTTTATATTTGAAGGTCAACAGGTAAAAACCAGTAAGAGACCCAACAGGTGTTATATGCAAATGATGACGCATAACTGAAATAAGAATAAAAAAGATAAGATCACTAAAGTCTAAAAAAAATTACTAACAAATATAATTCAAGCACAGCTTAATGCTGGTCTCAGAAAGTTAGTCTAGAGGTAAACATGCCTCTGCCAGAACATCTTAAAAATTGATCCCATCAGGCTAAATCCATATAAAAAATGAGTATTTACAAATACCAAGACGCTATTGAAATGGTGAAAAATGTTGTTGATGGAGGCTTCTCGTGGGGGCATAAAAATTAATTCAGGACAAAAGATTAGCAATATTAAAACGATTATTTAGAATAGCTTGTATAAATGACACATCGCCTTTTTCAAATGTTTGTAAAGAAAGTGTTATAGGCACCGTCATATTTTAGCATAGCGTAATTAACATTAGATTTGAATGTACAATACTCTTTTGAACACGTTTACACTTGGACATCTGGACTTTTGTGTAATGGGATATATTCAAGTCTCGACCGAACCAAAGTTACATACGTTAAATTGCATTAAAAGATTTTTTTTTGATTGATGTTTTACGCCGTACTCAAGAATATTTCACTTATACGACGGCGCCCAGAATTATGGTGGGTGGAAACCGGGCAGAGCCTGGGGGAAACCCACGACCATCCGCAGGTTTCTAGCAGACCTTCTCACGTACGGCCGCCAGCATGAGCTGGACTTGAACTCATAGCGACCGCATTGGTGAGAGACTCCTGGGTCATTACGCTGCGCTAGAGCTTTAACCGACTGAGCCACGGAGACCCGTGCATTAAAAGATTAAAATCACTACAATATCATTTTAATCAACCCAAACATTCAAAAAGGTTCCATTTATTCCATTTGGTTTGACAGTCGTCGAAAACTATTTTTAAGCATCCATAACACAGATGTAAAGCTTCCATTTTAATCAACTCAACGTTTCACAATACCAATAAGCGATATCAGTGCATACCTGCTTATTGAATTGATGATATATGCATAGCTCTACCGATGCGTCGGGAATTGCTGCATGTAGAGGAACAATCATGCTGTAGCAATGGCTGCATGAATGGCTATACCCATTAATTATAAAAATATTCCCTAAATGACTGAATGAAGATCTATACCTATGCCGACGGAAGTGCTGCAAGGAGAGCTGTGACTATCATCCAGTAAGTGTTATATGAGGAGCTACAACTATACCCCAGTGTCCGGCATCTAGAACTATCAGTGAGTGTGCTGCACGTCCTAGCTATAACTATGCTCCAGTAAGAGCTTAACATACAGCTATAACTATGCGCCAATTAGTCTTGCATTTAGAGCTATAACTGTGCTCCAGCCGGCAAGTGCTGCATCAAGAGCTATAACTATGTTCCAGTTAGTGCCACACGTATATAGCTATAACTGTGATCCGGTCAGTACCTGTTGCATTTATAGCTTTAAATACGCTCCAGCCATCAAGTGGTGTACGTGTTGTTCTATGCTCCAGTAAGTGCTGCAAGTACAACTATAGCTATGCTCTAGTACGTTCTGCACGTATAGCTACAACTGTAACTATGCTCTAGTACGTTCTGCACGTATAGCCACAACTATAGCTATACTCTAGTACATTCTGCACGTATATCTACAAATATAACTATGCTCTAGTACGTTCTGCACGTATATCTACAAATATAACTATGCTCTAGTACGTTCTGCACGTATATCTACAAATATAACTATGCTCTAGTATGTTCTGCACGTCTAGCTACAACTGTAACTATGCTCTAGTACGTTCTGCACGTATAGCTACAACTATAGCTATGGCTCTAGTACGTTCTGCACGTATAGCTACAACTATAGCTATGCTCTAGTACGTTCTGCACGTATAGCTACAACTATAACAATGCTCTAGTACATTCTCCACGAATAGCTACAACTATGCTCCACTAAGTGCTGCATGTACTAAGTGCTGGAACTAATTTTATACTGAGGTAATTCTTGCATGTACAGCTGTATCAACACTGTGGAAATTGCTGCGTGTAGAGTTACAGTCCGATGCTGCGGTAATTCTTGCATGTACACCTGTATCGACACTGTGGAAATTGCTGCGTGTAGAGCTACAGTCCGATGCTGCGGTAATTCTTGCATGTAGGCCTACAGCTGCATCGATACTGTGGGAATTGCTGCGTGTAGACCTACAGTTTGATGCTGCGGTAATTCTTGCATGTACAGCTGCATCGATACTGTGGGAATTGCTGCGTGTAGAGCTACAGTCCGATGCTGCGGTAATTCTTGCATGTACACCTGTATCGACACTGTGGAAATTGCTGCGTGTAGAGCTACAGTCCGATGCTGCGGTAATTCTTGTATGTACAGCTGTATCGACACTGTGGAAATTGTTAGAACTATGTCGATGTGTGCTACAAAAATTATATTTTAAGAAAATTGTATGCTCACTGAAATTATTCTAGAGATGGCATTTGTATTCTCTGGTCACATCAGAGATTCTAAAATTGGTTTTGATCTGGTTGAATTTCGTTGACTGAATAACTTTTGTTTAAAGCGATACTTTAAAACATTTTTACTTAAGGATGGCAGTCAGCTTTGTTCTGTGGTTGAGAAGAAAATATACAGGACAAAGTGCATTCTTTGACACCGGGTGGCCTGCAGTGTCCGCGATAAACTCGCCAATGTTTGACAAGTTACTGATATACTTTCCTACATCTAACATACAACGTCCGGGATAAACCGCCAATGTTTGACAGTTTACTGATATACTTCCCCATATCTGACGTACTCACCCTTAGGTACAACCTTCGCTTCAGAATCAGGAATGTAATTGGCAGACGTTTTTGTAAACCTGCCATACCAGTAGGTCATAAAGCATTCCAAAAAAATCCAACTTAGTTGACCAGTAAAAAATATCTCACTTTAGCTGAACATATTGCAGCATTAGGAGCAGAATGTTGTAAAGGGGAAAGGCCAATTTTAAATATCGCCAGTACCATTACCATAATCACTTTAAAATGGTAAGCTGCCACCTTCAGATTTGGTGGCAAGACCCGCAGGGTTAAAAATGGACCACACAGCTGGACAGATGTAACGAGTGCTGGGTTTAAACTCAGACAAGGAAACGTTCACGGCTTGACGTGGATAGAGGCAAACATATGTCGTTTTGGGGACATAAATAAGTAAGTGTAGATATATGTACCTTTCAGGATAATGCCAGACACATGTGGCTTTGGGAGGGGAATAGGCCAGTGTGAATATAAGGGTACGAGTAGCTTTGAGGACACTTAGACATGATGGCACATTTAGCATTGAGGATGGTGCGAGACACACGTGGTTTTAGGACAGGAATAGGCAAGTGTAGATAAGAGTTGACATAAGGCAGGATATAGCAGGATAGAAAGGTAGATATGACGGCACATGTGCTTTGAGAATAGTGCCCAACACATATAGCTCTTGGACGGAGATATCAGGGGACCTGTAACGTTTAGCATAGTGCCAGACACATGTGGCTTTGGGGCAGGAATAAACAACTGTAGATATGAGGCTACATGTAGCATTGAGGATAGTGTCCGATACATGTTGCTTTGGGAACAGAAAAAGACAAGTGTAGACATAGCGGTATATGTAGCATTGACAATAGTGCCAGACACATGTGATTTTGGGACAGAAAAAGAGAAGTGTAGAAATGAGTGCACATATACCTTTGATAACAGGAATAGACAGGTAGAGATATGATGGCAGGTGTAGCTTTGAGGATAGTGACACCCGCGTGTGACTTTGGGGACAGAAATATACAAGTGTAATGACACATGCAGCTTTGAGGATAGTGACCGACACATGTGGCTTTGTTGACAGGAATAGACAAGTGTAGACATGTCAGCATTGAGGATAGTGCCAGACATGTTATTTTGGAACTAGAATAATCAAGTTTAAATATAAGGGCCTATGAAGTTTTAATGACATGAGCAGAGAGGTAGAGATATAAAGCCTAATGTACTTAAAAGATATTGCCCGACGGAAGTGGCTTTGAGGACAAGAACAGACAAGTGTAGACATGACGGCACATTTAGTATTAGGGATGGCGACGGACACATGTGGCTTTGAGGACAGGAATAGACAAGTGTATATATGAGGGCACATGCATCTTTGATAACAGGGAAAGACAGGTAGAGATATGAAGGCACACGTAGCTTTGAGAATAGTGCCAGGCACATGTAGCTTTTAGAACAGAAATACACAAGTGTGAATATGAGGTCACACGTGGTTTTGAGGATAGTGCCCAACACACTTGGGTTTGAGGACTGGAATATTCAAGTGTAGATATGAGTGAACATGTAGCTTTGACAATAGGAATATACAGGAAAAGATGAAAAGGCCTATGTAGGAATAGGCATGTGGACATATGAGGGCACATGTAGTCTTGAGGATAGTGCCAGACAAATTTGGCTTTGGGGACAAGAAAAGACAGGGTAAATATAAGGGCACATGTAGCTTTGAGAATAGTTTCAAACGCAAATGGCTTTGAGGACAGGAATAGACACGCGTAGAGATGAGGGCACATGTAGCATTAAGAAAAGTGCCAGACACATGTGTTTTTTCGACAGAAATAAGCAAGTGTAGCTTTGATAAAAGGAATAGACAGTTAGAGATATGAGGTCACATGTGCCTTTGAGAATAGCGCCAGACATATGTGATTCTCGGCACAGGAGTAGGCAAGTGTAGGCAAGGTCACAAGTACCTTTTAGGATAGTGCCAAACACATGATGCTTTGGGGACAGGAATAGGCAAGTGTTGATATGGTGGCACATGTAGCTTTGATAACAGGAAGAGAGAGGTAGAGATATGAGGGCACAGGTAACTTTGATAACGGGAACAGACAAATTAAGATATCAGGGCACATTTAGCGTTTAGGATAGTGTCAGACGCATTTGACTTTTGGTGACAGGAATAGACTAGTGTAGATATGAGGGCACATGTAGTAGTGAGGATAGTGCCGGACACATGGGGTTATAAAACAGGGGTAGACATGTGGGCATTTATATCTTTGACAACATGGATAAACACGAAAAGATATGAAGGCAAAAATTAGCTTTAACAAAAGGAATAGAAGGTAAAAGACACCACATGTAGCTTTCAGGATGGTGCCAGACATATGCTGCTTTGGGGATAGAAATAGACAAGTGTAGAGATGACGGCACTTGTAGCAAAAAGGATAGAGCCAGACACATGTGGTTTCAGGACAGGAATGCCAGACATACATGGTTTGGGACAGAAATAGATAAGTGTAGATATGACGGCAGATGCAGCTTTAATAACAGCAATACAGAGGTAGAGATCTGAGGGCATAAGTAGATTTGAGGATAGTGCCAGACACATGCGCCTTTGGAAACAGGAAAAGGCCCATGTAAATATAAAGTCCCAAGGCTTTGAAGACAGAAATAGAAAAGCGCAGGCTTAACGGCACGTGCAGGATTGAGAATAGTGCCAGACACTATTTCTTTCGGAACAGGAATAGGCAAGTGTAGATACGACGCCACATCTAGCTTTGATGACAAGAATAGACAGGAAAAGATTCAAAGGCATATTTAGCTTTGATAACAGGAAGAATCACGTAAAGATATGAAGGCACATGTAGCTTTGTGGATAGTGTTAGACATCTGGTTTTGGGGACAGCAGTAGGCAAGTGTAGACGTGAAGTCACATGTAGCTTTAACGTAAGTGCCCGACGCATGTGGCTTTGGGGACAGTAATAGACAAATGTAGGGACGAGGGCACATGTAAATCTGAGGAGAGTGGCAGATACAAGTGGTTTTGAAACTGGAATAGACAACTGTGGGCATAAGCTTTGATAACAGGAATAAACAGGAAAAGATATTAAAGGATATGTACCTTTGATAACAGGAATAGTCAGGTAGAAATACGAGGGCACACGTAGGTTTGATAACAGGAATAGACAGGTGGAGATATGAAAGCACATGTAGCGTTTAGGATAATGTCAGATATATGCGAAATTGTTGACAGGAATAGGCGAGTGATAACATAAGGGCACATGTAACATTGAGGACAATGACAAACGCACGTGGCTTTGTGGACAGGAATAGGCATGTGTAGATATGAGGGCATATGTAGCAAGGAGTATAGTGCCAGACAAATCTGGTTTTGGGACAGGAATAGGCAAGAGGAATATCAGTGTACTGAGCTTTATAAACAGGAAAAGATACTAAGGCACATATGGCTCTGTTAACAGAAATAGGCAGGTAGAGATATGAGGGCACATGTAGTTTGATAACAGAAATAGGCAGGTAGAGATATGATCGGCACATCTAGCTTTGAAGATAATGCCTGGCACGTAGCTTTGGGCACAGGAATAGACACGTGTAGACATGACGGCAAATACAGCAAAAATGCTAGTGACATGTTGTTTTGGGACAAGAATAGGCAAGTGTAAACATACGTGCACATATAGCTTTGATAATGGGAACAGACAGGAGAAGATAGCAAGGAAAATGTAATTTTGACAACAGGCATAGACAGGTAGAGATATGAGGACAAATGAAGCTATGAGGATATTGCCAGACATGTGGCTTTGGGGAGAAGGATAAATAAGTGTGTATATGGCAGCACTGGTAGTATTGAGGATAGTGACTGACCTATGTGGTTCTGAGGACAAGAATAGGCGTGTGTAGATATAAGGTCACAAGTAGCATTTAAAATAGTGTCGGACATGTGCAGCTTTGGGTACAGGAATAAGCAAGTGTAGATACATGCAGCTTTGAGGATAGTGCGAGGCACATGTGGCTTTGGGGACAGGAAAAGGCAACTGTAGATATGACGGCACATGCAAGTTTCATAACAGCAATAGATAGGTAGAGATATGAGTGCACATGTAGCTTTGATAACAGCAATAGATAGGTAGAGATATGAGTGCACATGTAGCTTTGATAACAGGAATAGGGCAGTAGAGATATCACAGCATGTGTAGCTTTGAGGATAGTGCCAGACACATGTGGCTTGGAGGACAGGAATAGACAAGTGTAGGTATGAGGTCACATATAGCTGTGATAACAGGAACAGACAGGGAAAGATGTAAAGGCATATGTAGCTGTGATAACATGAAGAGACACGTAGAGAAATGAGGGCACATGTAACTTTGAGAACGGTGCCAGACACATGTTTTTTGGGGAACAGGAATAGACAAGAGTAGATATGACGGCACGTGTAGTACTGAGGATAGTGCCAGACATATGTGGTTTTGGGGACAAGAATAGACAAGAGTAGATATGACGGCACGTGTAGTACTGAGGATAGTGCCAGACATATGTGGTTTGGGGGACAGGAATAGACAAAAGTAGATATGACGGCACGTGTAGTACTGAGGATAGTGGCAGACATATGTGGTTTTGGGGACAGGAATAGTCAGGTGTAGACATTAGGGCGCATGTAGCTTTCAGAATAGTGCCAGACACATGCAGCTTTGTGGACAGGTATAGACAAGTGTATATATAAGGGTACATGTAGCTTTAATAACAGGAGTAGACAGGTAGAGATATACGGCCACATGTAGCGTTTAGGACAATGTCAGACATATGTGGCTTTGTTAACAGGAATAGGCGAGTGAAGATATGAGGGCACATGTAGCTTTGGGGACAGCGTCAGACATATGCGGCTTTGAGGAGCGGAAAAGGCAAGAGTAGATGTGAGGGCACAATTAGCTTTGATACAAGGAATAAACAGGTACAGATATGACGACACATGTAGCTTTGATGATATTCCCAGACACATGTGGTTTGTTCACAGCTCTAGACACATATATAGCTTATAATATAGGCCTAAGCACACGCAGTTTTTGGATATGACTAAGCAGACCTAGGCACAAGTAAGTCGGACACCGGCCCAGATGGCTCAGTTCGCTGAGGGTCGATAGATCCAGGTTCATTCCTTTGTCATGTCACACCTAAGACCTTAAAAGAAGAAGTTGTAGCTTCCACCCTTAGTGTTCAGCATTACAGGTAAGTGCAAAGATTAACTGACCGTATCAGTATAATGGCTCGGGTGGGGCAGCTTACTTGTCTTCGGCAAGTGGTTTTAGTAAAGCAGAACTGGATAAGAGCCGTGGAAATCCGTCCTACAACAAGGAGGCACATTACATGCAGTCCTCTTCGTCATCATGTGACTGAAAAATTGTTAATTACAGCGTCAAGCCTAAAGCACTGACTCACTGTAACTCGGACGATAAAGCATACAGCACAGCAGACATGAACACATGCAGCTGTGATCACTGGGTCTGACAGATGTAGCTTTAAGGACAGGGCTAGAATAGACTGGCTTTGAGGACATGACACGTGTAGCTTTCAAGACATGGCAGGACACGCGTCGTTTTGAGAACAGGGTTACAAAAGCGTAGCATGGAGGACAGTGTCAGACACGTGTAGCTTTGAAAACCGAGACAGACAAATGTATGTTCCAGGACACGGCCAGGCACATGTAGGTTTGAACAGAGGCAAACTACAGGACTGATAGATGTAGCGTTGGGGCCACGACTGTATGTAGTTTTGATTTATCTATTTACTTGTTTGATTGGTGTTTTACGCCGTACTCAAGAATATTTCACTTATATGACGGCGGCCAGCATTATGGTGGGTGGAAAGAGCCGTATGTAGTTTTGAGTAGTGGGATTGACAAGCTCTGCTCTAAGGACGTAGTTTGACATAAAGACTTACGAACACATGTAGCTTGTTGGACAAGACTAGACAAGTGCTGCCTTCGGGACACATGTAACTTGCATCACAAGGTTTGTCATACAGTACTGCTCGATCTCAACCATATATTCTACGCGTATCATCCGCCCATCCTACATCGCATCTTGGTGTGGGGTGGATCCTATGTAGATCACGCGGCCATGATGGTCCATGCCCTGATGTTGGAACAACCTTGATTGCATCTTCCACGGATCTTGATCGGCCGCTGCATGTAGTCTCGTTTAGACCGTTTTGCTGCGCTTTAGGCCTTACCTACATGCTAGCTATAAACATGACACAATGTATCTTCAGTTTGCAACACTGTTAAGGCAGGCATAGTGATGAGAAAAGTATTAGTGAGTGGTCTGTTATTCGCTTAACTCTCTCTCAACCGAGCCATTATAAAGGTGAGATAGCCCAATGCATGACTTCCGAGATTTGCCTTCCGAAGTTTATTAGTGTCAGTTGAAATGTAAAATCGTAACCGCATTACCGGACAATCGGAGATGATGTAAGTTCTCGCCAAAAGCTGTACTAATATTATAAATTTGACATTCCCACTACGCGGATGATGGTCAGATCCTATGCCCATCATACGCGGATCCTATGCCCATCATACGCGGATCCTATGCCCATCATACACGGATCCTATCTTGGCTGTATAATCGGCGTATGATGTGAGCATCTTGCTGTGATATTACGCCATTCCTACGCGGGAGTTCCGACCCGCATCCATGCTACATAATATCATTAGGATCGAGGAGTACTGTTTAATCTTCTGAAAACATGTTGCTTGCATGACAAGACTTGACACAAATAACTTTACGTACGGGGTTAGACACATAAATGTAAATATCTCTCTTCGCAATTGGGAGTTTGAGGACATCGCCAGACAAGCGTAACTTTAAAAACAGAAATAAACATGTGTACATATGAAGCTATATATATATATATATATATATATATATATATATATATATATATATATATATATATATATATATATATATGAAGACACGGCTTTGGACATGCACCTTTTAGGACACGGCCAGACAGACATGTCTAAGAGATATGCCGTTTTTGGATGTTATTAGGTAAAAGTTGCTTTAATGACACATCCTGAGATACGTAGCTTTGAAGACAAATCAGGGCACATGTAGTTTTAGGGACAAGGTTTGACACAAGAAGGTTTGAGCTCAGGGCCAGATTAAATTAGCGTTCAGTATACGATGTAAAATGTACAAATTTGACGATACATGTAGCTTAGAAGATAAGACAAGCTTGAAGCATAGAACTTTGAGGACAGGGCTAGACACAAACCGGTTTAGGGACAGGGCCAGACGCATGTAGCTTTGAGGAAAGAGTTTTACGTACACTTTGAGGACACGGCTAGAAACGCGCGAGTTTGACGACCAGATAGACAAGCGAGAGGACAGGGACAGACACATGAAGAGTCGAGAAACAGAACGATGAGGAACCATGAGAATGACTGAATAAAATGAGATTTAATTTTACCGCTTTTGTGTTGAGATGACAAAAATATGAGTGGTTTTTCTTTTGTGAAGATGAAAAGGCAAAATTCAATGTACTAGATTCCACCCATTCTTTTCTCTGCTACTTCTTACAAGAGGGATTTCTAATTAATTGGAACCAACTCTACAGTTATACACATTGTTGCCGCATTTTTGCCTTGTTGCTGAGAGCATTTGGAAGTTGAAAAATCAAATAGTTGCATGGCTCAACACAACAGATCTAAGCAGTGATTTTAAAAGACATGTGGCTCATGAGTGTCAGTACTTGAGTGGATTAGATCCTGGTCAACCTCACTCGATAAGGTAGAGCCTCATCTCTGGAGTGTATCCCAGTGACAGTTACCACGAGCAATGAGCATGCTTCTAACCCAGGGCACAACCCAAAAGCTTCCCAGTGCATTCGGCGGCAGATTTATAAGCCCCACTGATCGATAGCACAGACTACATGATCCAAATTGATTACCGTTTTGCCTCCATGTGCTGGAAATTCTGGTGAGTATATAGGCCCTTGAAAGTGCTCCTCTTATACACACAAATACATTATAAAAACACATCCAAAATTGTAAATTTACTTTCAAGCGCAGGCTAGAATTTTGTTCACCAGTGTGGATATTGTATTCAGTTCGGGTGCCTAGAGTGGCTGTCGACAGCGATTTGGCCGACTGCCGAATCACTCTACGACTTTAGCTACACTATCCAGCATGGTAATCACGAAGTTAATGATGAAATAATGTATATGTCAATACGTTCCTTTCAGAATGCTGCACAGGCAATAAAATACTTATCACAATCGAAGAAATCCAGATATATTTGTTTTCAGTCAAATTTAGTGACTTCGTCTGTTACGTGTTCCCAGCCAACTTCAGACCATTTTGACGCTCAACATTAAGTGGCTTGTAGTGGGTTAGTTTAATGCAACAACTGACGAATGACGCAGAAGAAAGTCCTCTGTGTACCTCGAAGTGGTGTTGTGGTTACCGTCCACAAGTCAAACTACCTTGCTAAGTACTGAATGCCTGAAGAAACGGCGTGGTTCTTCTCAAAAAAACGCCTGTATAATCATTCATAGGATATTAAATGAGCCCAAAGGCGCAAAGTGACGAAAGCTGTGTCAGCTGGCCGGCTTACATGTCTTGTGTCAGTAAGTAGGGCCCAAACGTCTATTGCCAAAAATTCTATTCTAACGGATTTCAGCGTTGGAAAATAAAGAAACAGATATTCATATTTGACAATAACTACATATAGATCTAAATGAAGATAGTTCATAAATTTTACAATATCACATTTATTCATTGTTGATCTGCTGAGCACTAATCATCTCTAATCACGTATACATGCAAATATTTAGATTTATTGTTAGCTGCCACTCTACACGAGTACGATTGGCTGTATGCTGGTCATCAGGGATATGCAGGTCATCTATCACGACGAGATATCCACACAGATGCAGGCATACACATACCTTAATGGCCGAATTGCGTGACAATGTACAATTGTAGCAACGATAAAACTACGTAGGTGTCCTGATGTTACATGTGTCTTTACTGCTATACTAACTACCCCAAACGTATGAAAGTGTTCCACTGTGGACAGTATCGGTAAGAGAGAACAGCACTGTTCAGGGCACCCTACAAAACTTGCTCTAGTTGACTGATGATTCAAGTTTTTAGCGATAACCATCTCCACCAAACATTCTACAGTACCATCAACCACCAGCATTCACTAGGGTTCTCTAGGTCCATCAGTTAGCTCTTGAACGACCCAAGGCTATAACAACAGCACTAAGCATACTCCAATACAATTAGCCTGCTGCTAGAAGATCTAAATGTATTGCATCAGTGTCTAAGCATACTCCAATACAATATGCTGCCAGAAGATTCAAGTCTATAACACTTGAAGCATTCCACGGGACTACCAGTCTGCTGTTGTCCATAACAACAGCACTAAACATTCTCCAGGACAATCAACCTGCTGCTAGAAAATCCAAGTCTATAACACATCCATCAAGCATTTCACGGGACTATCAGTTTGTTTTTGGACGACCCAAGTCTATAAGATCAGCACTAAGCTTTCTTGAGGAATATCAATCTGCTGCTGGACGACCAAAGTCTATAACATCTTAACCAAGCATTTCACGGGATTATCAGACTGCTGCTGGACGACCCAATTCTATAACATCAGCACTAAGCATACTCTAGGACAATCAATCTGCTGTTAAACAATCCAAGTCTATAACATCGACACTTGGCATTCTCCTGGGCTGTCATTCTGCTGCTGAACGACCCAAGTCTATAACATCTCTAACAAGCATTTTACGGGACTATCAGACTGCTGCTGGACGACACAAGTCTATAACGTCAGCACTAAGCATACCCCAGGACAATCAACCTGCTGCTAGGACATCCAAGTCTATAACATCAGCACTAAGCATACTCCAGGACAATCAACCTGCTGCTAGAACATCTAACTCTGTAACAACAGCACTAAGTCTTTTACAGAACTATCTGTCTGCAGCTGGACAGCCCGTCTATAACATTACCACTTGGCATTCTTGCGGATTATCAATCTGATATTAAACGACCCAAGTGTATAACATCAGCACTAAGCATTCGCCAGGAATATTAACATGCTGCTGTCTAGATCATTTGCACCAAGCATTCTCCAGGACAATCAGTGTGCTGCTGGGCGACCCAAGTCTATAACCCCTGCATTAAGTACTCTGCAGTACTGTGATATTGCATTTGAACGATGAAATTCTATACCGCCTGCATTGACCCTTCTAGAGGACGATTTAAATCTATATCAAGTCGGGCTGTCTTCCTCTACGGTCGTACGAAATCGGCCAACGTCTGTCGGATGAGGAAATATCCCCAGGGGCTGTTCGGTTTCTTCACACCATAATACCGAAAGATTAACAACTGAAATATTTTTGAGCAACGGTACGGCGTAAAGAAGCAAACAGGTCTACAAAATCTGCACTAACCATTATTACCTTGCTAGTCACCGATCTTAAACTATTATATCCAACTGACCATTTTCCAGCATTACCAACCTGCTAGTATACGAGCTAAATGTATAATATTTGAACTGACCATTCTCCAGCACTATCACGCCCTGATAGGCAATGATCTCAATCTATAATATCTAAACTGATCATTCTTCAGCACTGTCCATTCTCCAAAACTATCACCCCACTAGTGAACGAGCTAAATCTATAATATCTGAACTGACAATTCTCCAGCACTATCACCCTGATAGGCGATGATCTAAATCTATAATATCTAAACTTACTATTCTCCCATACTATCAACTCGCTAGTAGACGAGCTAAATTTATCATATCTGAACTGACCATTCTCCAAAACTATCCCCCCACTAGTGAACGAGCTAAATCTATATCTGAACTGACAATTCTTAAGAACGCTCAACATTAAGTGGCTGATAGGTGATGATCTAAATCTATAATATCTAAACTGACCATTCTTCAGCACTATTACCCCGCTAGTAGACGAACTACATATATCATAGCTGAACTGACAATTCTCCAGCACTCTCACCTCGGTAGTAACTGAGCTAACTCTACAATTTCTGAACTGACAATTTTCCTGGACTATCACCTCCGTAGTAGCCGAGCTAACTCTACAATTTCTGAACTGACAATTTTCCAGGACTATCACCCTGACAGTCGATGGTCTATGTCTATAACATCTGAACTGACCATTCTCTGGCATCTCACCCCGCTAGCAGACTAGTTAAATCTATGGTATCTAATCTTACCATTGCCCAGAACTATCACTCCACTAGTAGACGAGCTAAATCTATCATATTTAACCTTACCATTCTCCAGAACTATCACCCCGCTAGTGAACGAGCTAAATCTATCATATTTAACCTTACCATTCTCCAGAACTATCACCCCGCTAGTGAACGAGCTAAATCTATCATATTTAACCTTACCATTCTCCAGAACTATCACCCCGCTAGTGAACGAGCTAAATCTATCATATCTAATCTTACCATTGCCCAGAACTATCACTCCATTAGTAGACGAGCTAAATCTATCATATTTAACCTTACCATTCTCCAGAACTATCACCCCGCTAGTGAACGAGCTAAATCTATCATATTTAACCTTACCATTCTCCAGAACTATCACCCCGCTAGTGAACGAGCTAAATCTATCATATCTAATCTTACCATTGCCCAGAACTATCACTCCACTAGTAGACGAGCTAAATCTATCATATTTAACCTTACCATTCTCCAGAACTATCACCCCGCTAGTGAACGAGCTAAATCTATCATATTTAACCTTACCATTCTCCAGAACTATCACCCCGCTAGTGAACGAGCTAAATCTATCATATCTGAACTGACCATTCTCCAGAACTATCACTCCACTAGCAGACGAGCTAAATCTATCATATTTAACCTTACCATTCTCCAGAACTATCACCCCGCTAGTGAACGAGCTAAATCTATCATATTTAACCTTACCATTCTCCAGAACTATCACCCCGCTAGTGAACGAGCTAAATCTATCATATCTGAACTGACCGTTCTCCAGCACTATCACCCCGCTAGTAGACGAGCTTAATCCATCATATCTGAACTGACCATTCTCCAGCACTCTCACCCCGCTAGTAGACGAGCTTAATCTATTATATCTGAACTGACCATTCTCCAGCACTCTCACTCCGCTAGTAGACGAGCTTAATCTATCATATCTGAACTGACCATTCTCCAGCACTCTCACCCTGCTAGTAGACGAGCTTAATCTATCCTATCTAAAGTGACAACTCTCTAGCTCTATCACCCTGATAGGTTGCGATTGCTATCGGTATCCAATTATCTGTTCTTGGAAAGCCAGGTATACGATCGATACATGTTGTAACAACCCTCGCGCACTATCACCCTTCTAGATGACCAACGAGGTCTATAATCATGCCTGTCTTTCCTCCTAACTAGACGGTACTGTATGATCGTGTCTAACAATCTTCCTAAACCGAGGGCGTTGTATGATTCTGTCTGGCACTCCTAATAAGCTGAGGGTACTGTAACATCGTGTCTGGCATTCCTCCTAAACCGTGGGTGTTGTATGATCGTGAAAGGCATTCCTCCCAAACCGACAGTGCTGTAAGATCATGTTTAGCATGCCTCCTATCCAGTGGGTATTGTATGACCGTGTCTGATATTCTCTCCTTAAAGTGAATACTGTTAGATCGTGTCTAACATTTCTCCTAACTAGAGGGTATTGTAAGATCATGACTGCCATTCCTCCTAAACCGTAGGTACTATATAATCATGTCTGACATTCCTCCTAACCGGAGGGTACTGTAAGATCGTCTTTGGCATTCCTCCTAAACCGAGGATGTTGCATAGTGGTGGCTGACATTTCTCCCATACAAAGAATACAATAAGATCGTGTCTGACATTCCTCCTAACCAGAAGGTAATGCAAGATCGTGTCTGACGTTCCTCCTAAACCGAGGGTGCTGTGTAATCGTGTCTGGCAATCTCTCCGAAAAAATTAGTACTGTGAGATCGTGTCTGACATTCTTCCTAACCTGTGATTACTGTGAGATTGTGACTGGTATTCCTCCTAACCTGAGGAGACTGTAACATCGTGTCTAGCATTCCTTCTAAATCGAGGGTGCTGTATCATCGTATCTTGTATTCCTTCTAACCTGAGGGTACTGTAAAATCGTCTATGCCATTCCTCCTAACCCATGAGTACTGTGAGATCATGTCTGCCATTCCTCCTAACCAATGAGTACTGTGAGATCATGTCTGCCATTCCTCCTAACCAATGAGTACTGTGAGATCATGTCTGCCATTCCTCCTAACCAATGAGTACTGTGAGATCGTGTCTGGCCTTCCTCCTAACCAGTAAGTACGGTGAGTCATGTTTGGCATTTCTCCTACCAGTGAGTATTGTTAGATTGTGCCTGACATTCCTTCTAACCAGTGAGTACTATGAGATCGTGTCTTGCATTCCTTCCGACTTTTAAGCACTGTGAGCTCGTGTCTGGCATTCCTCTTAACCTGAAGGTACTGTGAGATTGTGTCTAGCATTCCTTCTAACCAGTGAGTATTGTGAAATTGTAATTTATATTTTTTTAACTGAGGTTACGTCTGGACGGTGTTTTTGATTCGTGTTATCTTAGGAACACTTATGATAGTACTATTATAAGCAGTGAGTGAATGCGTCGTAGCTTTTTTAATCAACGTAGTTAAATATCGCATGAGAGACGGAAGTATTCTTTTGAGGATAGAAGATCTGAATGTTGGCTATACAGGAACAATAATCACAGTGACATCTTGGAAACGAGAGTATGTCTTTTTTTGTTTTGGTTTTTTTTTGGGGGGGGGGGTAGGAAAGGATGATTTCGCAGAGACGAGCAGAGTAGATGTGTATCTGTATGCGGCGTCTTACACACGGACTTAGCGAGAGACCTGACAACAGACAGCCGGTAAATTGATGGATAAGAAAGAGCCAGCACTAATCGATGACGCAACTTGTAGTTGGCCTTCTTTCAAGAAAAAGCCCGCATCGCACCGTGCAGATAGAATGCAGTCAATCTGCAGAAGGTGCTCTATTATAAGATCATTTTGTCTTGGCAAACTTGCAGCTTGTCTTTCATTTGATCACTTGAAGTGTCCGAGATGTCTAGGCACCTGGTGTTAGAGAATCACTTTCTTTTTTCGTCTTTCCCTCATTTCAACACTTGTTTACCTTTACAAGGGGTTTGTTAGAATGGACTGGAAAATATCTTTCTGGTGATTAGCGTGGTATCAGGTAAGAGTGAACATTACCCGTTATATCATCAGAAGTGGTAATTTCCTGAAACGAATTCTTAGACAAAACCTACGAAATGTGGCACACATGCAGCCTATTTGATGTGTGATATGTTCAACAGCATTTAAATCTTGACCACTGGTGTGGTCAACGCCACACATTTTACTTAGAGTTTGTGAAAACAATACAACGCTAGCTGTTATGGGTATAACACCCTTGTACAAACATGTACTAAAACTATGACAGACTTATAATGTTTTACAAACTGTAATACTATCACGCAAATAGACAATACTATCACGCAAATAGGCAATACCATAACGCAAATAGGCAATACCTTCACCCAAACCAGCAAAAGAAGTAGAAAGTTGAAGTTTGATTTATTCAGCCTCTTATACTTCTGATCTTCCATAAACTTGGAGGGGGTGGGAAGTCGAGTGACGGTGTCATACGAACGCATGGGTGAGTTATAAGTGAGTGACTGAGTGCTTGGAGTGTAACGTCGTACTTAATTTTTCAGTCATATGACGACGAAGGATTCCTTAGAGTGCACGTAATGTACCTCCTTGTTGCAGGACGGATTTCCACCGCTCTTTTATCTAGTGGTGCTTCACTGAGGCGCCTTACCGAAGGCAAGTAAGCCGTCCCGCCTGAGCCATTATACGGATACGGGTGAACCAGTTGTTGCACTATCTCCTTCATGCTGAACACCAAGCGAGGAATTACATCTTCCTCTTTTAAGGTCTTAGGTGTGACTAGGCCCAGGATTGATTCTGGATATACCGCTCCCGAAGCGGACGCTCTACCAGGGTGAGTTATGCGCAACTTTAGTAGAAATGTACAATCATGTCTGACCAGCAATGCACATATATTAATCATGTGGATTAAAAAAATGTCGACATAGTCAATTAGTCTTTGTAAAACTTTAGAAACGCTCCAAATGTAATCTCGCTACAAATGCTATCTTTCTAAACATATCAATATCTTTTCACACTCAGACAAAATTACATCTAACTGCGTACTTGTTTCAGAATTCTAAATATGTTTATCAGCTACAACATCGACCAACACTGAGTTTCTACAGTTTCCAGCCGACTTCTGTGGCCTCATTAACTGTGAAAAGGTTTATTAAATTTCAAGACATTCCAATAAACGGTTCGGGAGAACAGAAATTTTATCCTAATTTCCTGGTCGTAATGGCGGATAGATAAGTCAGCGATGTGTGGCTTTTACAGATCAACTGTGATCTGCCGTTCTCACAGAGCAAAAGAGCTGTTTTCAGTAAGAAAAAATATTTCGAACTTAAATAATAGGCTTTCAAAGCTTACCAACGGTAATACAAAACTATTTTTTGCATTATTTCAAAAATGAAATTTACTTTAGGACGCAGGATGCTCTTATTCTTCCCGACTACTACACTCACCTGCACACATCCATCCGGTCACATCATGGTAAAAGAAAGGTCTTCCAAACAACAAAAAGGTCACAAGAAGGCCGGAAATGAAGCCAGTCAAAGCTGGGCTTGAACTCACATCTACTTTGACGGTGAAATTATTATACTGCGCTTGTAAGCGAACCACCCGAAGGCCCCTCGCAAAACATTAGAATCACTAAGATACAAGTCCTGCGCAAACTTTGTTCTAGTGTACATATTTCTTCATTTCTAAATAAAGACTTCCGTTTGTACAAAACGTTTGAATTTTCACTTAACTGTAACTTCTGTAACCACACTAGAAACTTACACTTTATTAAAAAATCTTTTACAGTCTTATGCTAATATTTTAAAATAGTGGGAAAGGTTAAATGTAGAAAGACATATTTTTGTTTATACTGGATCAAGTGAAATTGTAATATCGGCTAGCTTTAATAATCAATTTCTGGATCTACACTGGTGCTGGAAGGAACATCAATGCCATAAGACACTACCCTTTATGAATGTTGTAAAGGTGTGTCAAAATAACGGACTAAAAACAAAGGTGAACTTACGTATGACAGCATTGGAACTCTCCAGGCCGAGGCGACGACGGCAGCCACGGAGCAGGTGCCCTCTGGACCTATGAAAGCCACGGTGTTGTTAGAGTACATCTGCGTCATCAGCCGAATTCCTTCCAGTTTATCCGAGTGTGTGTCCCGCAGTTCATACACTAATTTCACACTTGGCAACATGTTTTGCTTTTCAATGTCATCAATGGCAGCCTGTAAAGCCCCAGCAAATCGGTTACTCACAGCGCGGCATTTCTTGTGCTGAAAACCCTCTACAATTGGATTCCGTTTATTATCACCACCACATGTTAATGCCGGTAAAAACCCCAGCTTGACTGTCTTCCTTGGTGATTCCTGGCATTGTACTTGCTCAAACACTCCGCTTAAAATCGGGAGAAAAACAGTAATACAGACAAAAAATCTCTCTGGTTTCTTCCTCCTTTCATGACCCATATCACCGGCGTGGCTGCTCTGTATCCTTTGTGGCAGACTGAGCATATAGCGTATATACAGCCCCTTCACTACAACGTGGATGGTATACTTTCTTGGACATTTCCGAGTGGAACTTCAATGAAGGCACAGGAACGAGCGTGTCCTTGGCAAATACGACTCTCCGGGGAAGGTGAAAGCAATCTCTCTCCCTGGCGGTGTCCCATTTGACCCGGCGCGTCAGCTCAGTCTCATCTCCGTGCCTGTTTGCACATCTCTGAGTGATACAGAAACAAGAGGTTAGCTCAGATGTACATATAATAGGTAACAGTGGGATAAAATCGGTGCGAAGTATATCCCCAAGAAACATCCAGATATCACGCAGCATTAAATTTTTTAATGAATTAGGTCTGTATAGGCAGAATAATAACACTGTGTCCTTATCAGGTGTTCTTGATAGTTATGCCCCAAGTACATTAGTGTGAAGAGAGATAAGATTTTCAAATATTTTTCCTCCTGGCCTAAAATGGAGCAGACATCACCAACAAAGCATGTTTCTAGTTATCTACTTTACATTATATTACCCAAGAATGCCCAATATGGACTATTTTTTTTTACGAAAGTGCTTAACTTCATAATTATGAAGGGCATAATTACTGTTTCTTGCGAAGGGCTTTTACAATTACCCATCACTTAGGATTACATATGCGCAATTCATGATTGGCGGATAAGCAGGTAAAACCTATAACTGAAACCAGAATACTAAAACGGAAATGTGGAAACGTTTACGGGCTTGAACCTCAGCCATATTAAATGGTTGCAGACATTTCACTAAGTGGGGTATTAACATGGCTTTAATGATCGTCAACATTCTGTTATGTCAATGTTCAGGAAACTGATTACCCCTGTGTCTTAGAAACCCCGTCGTGCAACCAAGAGAAAAATGTTGTCCTAATCAGAAGGTGTTAGAGTGCTAGTGAACAGACTCCAAATGCTTTTCATCTGCTGCAGCTGTAGTGATGGCAGGGAAGGGGAGTGGGGGGTGGGGTGGAGAGGTAGTAAGATGTGATGGCAGGGAAGGGGAGTGGGGGTGGGGTGGAGAGGTAGTCAGATGTGATGGCAGGGAAGGGGAGTGGGGGGGGGGGGGGTGGTGAGGTAGTAAGATGGAATAATCTTAAGGTAGTACGGGTCATGGTCGATTACTATTGGCTGACTCTAGTATATCCCCTACATGAACTGACTATATATTTATTGTTTTTTGGCCGACAATGTTGTCCTATTATCTGAGCCTGCACAAGACTTGAAAATAGTTTAAACGCATTAAATGAACACAGTAAGAAATGGGTCTAAGAGTCAATGTCTTCAAAACACAGTTATATTTAGACATGGTCGTCACATTAGACATTTTGAATAATGGTATTGCAATGACATCTTGATAGAAAATGAGGAAGAGTCTAATTATTTAGTCATATTCCTGTCATCATATTGTAAATTATTCAAAGCACAAACAGATAAAAGCTCTAACAGATAAAAATTCTAACAGATAAAAGCTCTGAAAATGTGTTCTTTTCTGGCTGTAAAAATTTGGGTCTCGAAATTTGGGTGTGGTTTCAGAGCTATTTGATACATTTGTCCGGGCAACGGCTGGCTATGGGTTGTGAAGACTGGAGGTTTCGTAAGGCTTCTGCCCTGAAACGTATCCATACTATTTTTAAACAAGTGTTAGGGGTCAATATGTCTACATTAATGTATGTATATGCAGTGAACTGTAGACCACTGTACTTTCATCGCCTAACACAAATTGTAAACAAAATTTCTGAAAATAATTAATTCAGAAATGTGATTTTGAAAAATGTATCACGCCTAATTATGGAGATGTGTGATAAAGACAGCATAATTTGGATGTTAGATGTAAAGGGTACTCTATGTAGATGTGGCCTCGGGGATGTGTGAACTGTGTGGATGCCAAGCTATTAAGTAAAAAACTTAAACAAAGATTATGTTTGCCCAATTTGATACACGTAAATTGCTTCTTTATAGGTATATAAAATGTGGTGTCGACTTTGAGGCTTATTTAGATAAAGTGAAAAATAATAATCACACAAAAGCCATGCATAAATTAAGAAGTTCACCCAGCCTACAAAGAAGAAAAAAGGGACGTGATGTATTAGCAGGAATTATGAGAACGTTGTAAAATGTGTACACGTAATAATGCAGAAGACGATAATCATTCTCCATTTATTTGTCCGTTCTGCGTTTCTGTACGTACTAAGTACATTAACTGATACTTTCGGAAGAAAAAACTGGTTGTACTATTATCTTCTAAATTTAAAAATACTTCGTGTTAAAACAGCCCGATTAATCTACGATTATTTATTTTACTTGATTGGTGTTTTACGCCGTACTCAAGGATATTTCACTATACAATTAGCATTATGGTGAGAGGAAACCGGGCACAGCCACGTTCATCTGCAGGGTGCTGTCTGACCTTGACACGTACGGCGGAGAGGAAGCCATTATGAACAGGACATCAACTCACGGCGACCGCATTGGTGGCAGGCTCCTGGTTCATAACGCTGCGCTAGCCCGCTAACCAACTGAGCCACGGAGGCCCCGATTTATCTATGAACGGTTTAAGTTACGCCGGGCCAATGTTTACAACACATTTTATATGTTCTCACACCCTCAAAGCACAGTATATGTGCAACAATCTATGCCACCAACCTCTGTATATGTCTGTATCTGAGAGACCAAAGTACATTTGCTTAGGTCATTCATTAAAAACAGAAATTGAACTGATGTGGGAATAACGACAGTAGGCAGTAGATCCAGAGTTTTGACAGAGCTTCAACAAGGGTAACACTGCATCCGCAGTAGTCTTACCTGGCAAATGCCACCTTTCACAAAATGTAAATTTCCGTCTTCTACCTTAGCGAAGCTAATGGATGAACGTACTGGCGATTCAGATCAACAGTGGCTAGTGTCAAGCCGAAGGACAGGTTTGCACACTTACACAACAATAAATATGGGATATTCTTAATCCTCAACAAGTCGGCGCCTAGCATGTGTATTTCCACTTCCCTCAGATGCCATTCACAAACCTCCTGCTTTGCGAGTACTCTGTAAATTAGTACTTCTGTTTGTCCAGTGCATACTGTATTACCGCTGAACGTTTGTTCACCACGCAAAGGTGAGTTCAGCCTGAATGAGGCATTTTGACCAACACTCCGAGTCTCCGTCAAACCCTCGGTCATGGGTCGGAGACGATCAAGAGAGCGAACAAAAGCTCAAGCTTCACAGGTACGCATTGACCGCTTCCCCCCACTTGACCAGACGAATACGAAATGTAGTATCCAATACGCCGGCGAAGCTGACGTAATAAATTCTTCCAGGAGATACACTATCATTTTGGGGAGATTGTCTTGTCAGAAAGCCACCGTCTGTAACAGTCAGCTTGTTGAAGAATACTCAAGTGGGTAAAAAGGGTCGATTTGTCAATTGATCAGTGTCGTCGATTTGTAAGAAGTATAAAAGTGATACTCACTTGAGTAACTTATACATGTACATGCCTGTAGCACTTGTGGTCAGTGAGGCCCGGTATCAATCGTACAGACAATGCGTCTCATTATTCAAGTCAAAGTTTGGTCAGAAACCTTGAACGTGACGATATCATTCATCATTACGTTCAATGTGCAATCCCTGGGACACCATAATGACGTCAGCAAGGTTTAGCTCTAAACGGGAATTTCGGCGAAGTGAGAAGATGTTGATAAAGTCTTGACTGACATGGACCACTTAGGAGATGAAAGTCTCCAGTCTTTGTCTATTCCATGTCCCCTGAACCCCATCGTCATTGTTATACATATAAATGCGGGGCTATTGGACGACGGCTGGACAGTAAGAAGAAATGTGAAGCTGATGTAACCCACGCCACTTCAGATTTATCGACTGAAAATGTCAAGCGTTCTTTTCCATAGAAGCTACATTTGCATTTTCAATTTGTCTCAGCTTTTCTGTTTTTCATCTGCTTACTTTATTGTAACATAAATGCTGCAACGACACGAAGAAAACTGACTCAGTGTTATACGAAAGTGCTTGAAGGCAATTTTGTCACTGTAGAGGAACTGTATTGCATGAGTACCCTGCTTCGCAACATGGTCAGACAAACAATTTATGTATGTCATTCAATAGAGAAAGTATAATTCTTAGGGTACAACATCAGATATACCAGAGAGTCGGCATTTCTTTGTGATATACGGCCTCAGTGAAAAGTCGTACAAGGGAAGGCCTGTCAGCAGCCAACGGATGGTCGTGGGTTTCCCCGGTTCTCCTCCCAACTTAATGCAGGCATTCCTCTCAACTTAATGCTAACCGCCCTGGGTTAAGTGAAATACTCTTGAGTGCGGCTTAATAAAAAAATCAACCAAATCACAGTGAGAAAAATACGACTACCATTCACGTTTTGGTGACAGTTCAACACCTATCAAGCTTGAACAAAGAAGAGCCTGTCAAATTAGAAACAGAATGCCACAAATCGTTGTAAATAATTTTAAGTAGTTCGAGGGTGAAGGTGGGTTAGCGTCCCTATATATATGTCTTGCCAGTGAACAGGGTAAGAATCTCAGCCTGCGCTGAGTCCACATTTACACCGTTAATGCTCATCTATTGAATCGTATTAAAGTAAATTAAATACAGCGCAATGAACAATACACTTCGCAAAGATTCACAAGGCTATGGAGTGCGATAACAGTGTTTAGGTTGAAGTTTAATTCATACCATATTTGGCGATCATTTGACAGTTTACAAGTCCCTGATATTTGGTCTCAATGACAATGACCTAGTTCACTAGTCGGTGAGATCGGGTCTCAGTGATTAAGACACAGTTTACAAGTTGGTGACATCTGATTTTTTTTTTTTTTTTTTTTTTTTTTGATTGGTGTTTTACGCCGTACTCAAGAATATTTCACTTATACGACGGCGGCCAGCATTATGGTGGGTGGAAACCGGGCAGAGCCCGGGGGAAACCCACGACCATCCGCAGGTTGCTGACGGACCTTCTCACGTACGGCCGCCAGCATGAGCTGGACTTGAACTCACAGCGACCGCATTGGTGAGAGACTCCTGGGTCATTACGCTGCGCTAGCGCTTTAACCGGCTGAGCCACGGAGGCCCCTTGGTGACATCTGATCTCAGCGATTACGACACAGTATACAAGAGGGTGAGGTATGGTCTCATTCATCATGACACAGTCCGTAAGATCTGGTCAGTGAGTATGACATAGTTTATAAGTCGGTGAGATGTGGTCATAAAATTATAACATTAAATATATATATATACATATATATATATATATATATATATATATATATATATATATATATATATATATATATATATATATATATAAATGCAGTCATTTTTATTGTTTTATGCTGTGATATCAACACAAATGCTGTGTTGTTATGACATCTAACATACAATAACGTTAAGACAATGAAAGGCGAGCTGGTGTAGGTCATTAACATTTTCTATTTGTCTATCATGAGGGACTGTATTGACAGACGGGCATTGGCCATATCTAATAAAGCTTAACCATTTAACAGTAAAGTTGTTCTCCCAAAGTTCTCTGCAGATTCAAATTTCTCATAGCAAAAAATAATAAAGAGGACTTACCCGTGATAAGAAACAACATAGGAAATGATTCCCGGAATAAATAATTTTCCATTGGTTGATCAAGATATATTTAGGTGGTCTCTGTTCTATTTTGTCCATATTTAGGTGGTCTCTGTTCTACGTTGTCCATATTTAGGTGGCCTCTGTTCTACGTTGTCCATACTTAGGTGGCCTCTGTTCTACGTTGTCCATATTTAGGTGGCCTCTGTTCTACGTTGTCCATATTTAGGTGGTCTCTGTTCTACGTAGTTCATATCAAGGATGGAATATGTCGTCCAAGTGAAAAGATATAATACGAACAGCCTACACAGACACAACGATGCGAAAAGACCATAACTTTTTCATGCTTCACGTACAAATAAGTGAAATGCAGGGCGCTAATGTGAGTGTGCGCCAGGAGCCCAGTAGCCTACGTCGCAGAAAACGATAAATTGCTGGCGGAGTCCTTAAACAGAAGGCCCCGCAAGAATATTGAAGGCATCCACGAAATGTTCCAAGACGAATGGCCCAGCGTGATCGCAGACAACACTGTCCCTTTGTTGCTTGTTAAAATGTGGACAATGACGGATTGTTTACAATTTATTGTTAGTTTTAATCAAGGGTTTCCTGTTGACACTGGGGCACGTGAAATAATTTTTATCACGCGATGGCTGTCGATTAACAATGCCAATGCACACAGAGGAATTTCTGAGTGGGTAGGGAGTCTACCAGGGCCAGTAATTAGGACACAACATGCAATACCGCAGTAGTGTGACCCGAACGTACAAGCTACACACTAGCATGGCAGCCATACAGCAAGAATTTTCCAAAGATGTAATTTCTGGAAAATGACAGCATCTTGTGAGTGTTGGGATCTCGGGAACACACCCCAATTGTTTGTAAATTAGGAGAATATGTTTAGAAACAAAGACATTGTCGGTATATTACTTGGATACAATGCCCGGCAAATCGAATCGAAAATCGAAAATCTGGGGACACAAATACCTGTAACTACACTTCCACACTTGTATTTAATTTGACAAATATAATTTTTGAAATATCAATGGCGATCGATAATACGACATTTGTTTTATCCATACATCCAATCTGTTTTCTTAGCGAGCATAGATTACACAGTGTTGGATAGCAGAACTGCATCGAATTCTTTACCACTGCGTTATACCTGCAACATGGATTTACTTTATCGATAATATCACGTCTGTCAGAGTATTTTAAATTGATAAGAGAAAATATGTAGTCTGTTTGGCGTGTCCCCATGACATGGCGTGATCACCCTGTTGCGGGCATTGCCTTGCAAACACCCTTCACAAAAAATAAATCTCGTCTATACCACCGTTTAAATTGCGTATAAAATGGCATCACGTTGACTGAAATATCATTTATACAAGTCACTTACAATTATTGATCTTTATCATCAGAAAATTTATAGCTAATAATCAACTGAAATTAGCACGATAAGAACTGTCAAAATTCTGATTCTACAAACGTCTTTCAATTTGCACCTCCTTTCGCAGTTTATTCTCTGGTCTAATAGTTTGTGCTTTTACTTAATACAATAACTGCAAAATTTCATCAAAGACCGGTTGACTGCGCACATGCCAGGAGTCCAAATGTGATGAAAAGCACTGTCTGCTCTCAAAGTATCAAGGACGTTGATACAGACTTAAAAAATCACCAGAAACTGGACCATGATTACTGAAAATGCGATTAACTAAAATAGCCTAACCGGAAAATTCAACCACTGGTTATTGCGAGAAAGCTTGAGTGCATCTGGTTGGGTGAATAAATGGATATGTTGTGGAATCCACCAAATCATACCTTTTCGCTTTTTTCTTTTAATCCAGCTTTCAATCTTGAAAGTTAGTTAAGCAAGCAGGATAATGCATTTCCGGACCGGTACTGAGCCATCCGTTAATATGATGCCTCATGGATGATGAACCCGTGTAAATGACACTCTATCCTCTCCCAGCACTCTTCACCTCAGCACGCGGTTGCTGTCAGCTCACAGTGGTAAAAACTAAGCACCAATAAACTCTACCAATTACACTCAGTCGAGCTTGCTCTTCCGCATTCAGAGGTCTAAGTGAGGCCGTTTTGAGGGCTTGCCCCCAGCTTTTAAACACGGACGCGGAAAAGTGCTGCAGAACAAACTTGTTACACGGCGAAAATTACTGCTGATTTTCAACACAAAGTGCCTGGTATTTTCAGTGCCCCAGATCCAACCAGAGTATGGTATCAATACCAATTTTAACTTACATCGAGGAATAGGAAATAAGCTGGAACAAACATATTGAAGACACATTTCGTCGTCATATGGATGTTCCAGTATCTCCTAAAGCATTCTAATTTAGGAAATTGGGTTAAATAACACATTGGTGAGCAGTCAGTAGGTTTGTGGGTTGTACAGCGTGCTTTAAAAAACCTGCATATCATCCAGAGCAATCTTACCCTACAAGGACACTTGTTTACAAGTGGATCAAAATTGTATATCAAAACAGATTACTCCATGCTTTTTCTGCCTCTACGGATGTAGGCTGGGACATGGTCATATCACGGCCCCTCCATAAGTGGCTGACTAGTGCTGCATGAGAACATGTCATGCTATTAGATATCCATGAAGGATGAATTAAATCAATTTGTGTGGGTTTCCTTACATTAGACATTGCAAGCAACATACCTGTGAACACTGTCGACATTACAATGTGAACACTGTCGACATTACAATGTGAACACTGTCGACATTACAATGTGAACATTGTCGAAATAACAATGTGAACGCAGCCGACATTACCAAGTAAAATGTTAATGCATACATGTGTAAGACTGAAATGGTTAGCTTGTCAGGAGTGCATGTTGCGTTTCACAAGCGGATAGAGGGTAATCTATCTTTACCATTGTTAAGAGTAAGACTGAAATGGTTAGCTTGTCAGGAGTGCATGTTGCGGATAGAGGGTAATCTACCTTTACCATTGTTAAGAGTAAGATTGAAATGGTTACATTGTCAGAAAATGCTTGCCACCCATGACACACGTGGTGGCGACAATCTACCTCTGTCAACCTACAATTAAGAGCACACCTCAATACATCTCTCTTAGGACAAAAGTTGCAATACGTAATATTTCCCTTATCACAATGAATTTAGGATAATGATAGGATATTCGGCTTTGATACGGCAATCTATTTTACTTCCATTATCAAAAAGAATTCCACAGGTCAGCCCAACCGTTTCCCTTATTAAGGGTAATTCCAAAAGACAGCCCACCTGTTTCCCTCTATTGAAGCGAATTCTACAAGGCAGCTCAACTGTTTCCCTTATTAAGAAGAATTTTACAAGTCAGCCTATGTGTTTCCCTCATTAAAGGAAATTCCACAGGACAGCCTACCTATCTGGCTTTCTTATTAAAGGAAGTTGCACTAGTAAATCTATGGGAATGCGACAAAGTAGGTGGAATACACTTTCCATATCAAAAAGGAATTCGGCATGACAGTCTATCTGTTTTCTCAGTCTATCTATTTATAAGACAATACAAGACAACCTATATGATTTGCCAACCTATCGAATATCTCAAAGTATAGCATTTCCCAGCCAATCTAAATTTCCAAACCTATTTCATTCCCAACCTTAAAGGATGGGTTAATTTGGAATGAAAAACTATTATCAAAAATATCTTAAAACAAGCATAAATTTGTTTTCAATCTATAAAAGGTTTGAATAGACGACAAGGCTTTAGCATGTTACCATTAATGAAATTAGGCTCTATGACAGAAAAGGTCTAGCACTTAAATTAACATATCAAAGCTCCACCAACTAACCATTTAGTTTACCTGTACCTGTACCTGTACCAGTCACAGGTTTGAGGGGTATTGCTTCTTCTACCGTCAGATTTTGTGGTAATTTTGAACTACTTCCACATGATGGGACGTTGCGCGATTACCATGTAAGACACCTATATGTGTGCATGCATGTGTGTGTGCGTAAAGGGGTGGGGGGGGGGGAGGGTTTTGGGTCGAAGGAGGTGGAGGTATGCTGATCAGTTTGCCTCAGAGTGAGTTGTAGAATCATTCAGGTTGTCATCGCCGGATGAATTTTGCCGATGTCTCAGTTTGCCCGGAATTAACAATAACATTGTTTGTTTGAAAATATCTAGTCAAAGCCAAAACGGGCTAATGATATACACGTATAACAGCCCTTGTCTGCAAAAAAGGATATATAACTAAAGCCCGTGGGCTGTGAAATGGGTCTATTGCTCTTCTTCTGACTTCTCACAGTAGGGTAAGAAAAAAATTCATGTCTGCAAGAACATAAAAAACAACAAAAGATGACTATAAATGCAAGAGCACAGCGGAAGAACTGTGAATTCGTTAAGAATATGGCGCACATGTGTCAGAGAGTAAAGATTTTCGAAATATCTTTACGCCAGATACATACAATGTTCGTTCGCGATAACAATTTATGTACAATTGTTCATGTAAACTTTAACAATTAAGTCTTCTTAACACTAACATTGCACATACTTCTCAGAAACTGCTAGCCCTGATAAAAACTTTAATTGCATAATGACTTCATGCAGACAAAAGAGATCGCTTACTGGGCAGAATACCTGCGAGGTCCAACAATCGCGTGAATGCTTCACAGCTGTGGACATCACAATTAGTTTAAAAATACACACACTCAAAACTGGCTAATCTGTCCAACTTTTTTTTTATCTTTTTCAGAATTATGTCCGAATGTTCATCACATAGCAAATGTAATTAAGAGCACATTCCACAAAATTCCACGAAAAACGTCGTATAATAAGTTTGTTGGCATCCACACGGTTGAGAGGATCAATTATTGGGCAGTGACCCATACGGTCAAGGTCAAATGGCATATCTGCCCTCTGATAACTTCCACATTACCAGTACAGGTATTCTGTGGTTATTTCCACCGTTTTGATGACTTCCTAAGCGGTTGACAGCCGCAAGGTAGGTCTAACTATTAGCAGGAGCTGCTTAATACACGCATGTAGGTAACTTTACATGTATGTAGGTAAATATTTTCGTTACCTACGCTACCACAGGCAAACAAGGTACCGACCGGTATGTGACAATTATCGTCAAGACCCTCAAAATAGCGCAAGCGCATTCGACAACATTTCATGACATAAAATTTAAAGAATTATACATGAAACCACGAATCCAAACATAAATGCAATTTTTATTCAATACATAATCATTACATATAAATCCCAACAAAATAATGAAGAAAACATCACGAAAGAAAGCACACTGTCACGGCGTACTTTGGTGAAACTACTTCCGGTAATTTCTTCAGATTTTTTCATGCCTCTATAATAGCCTCTGGCGATTCTCACCAACAGACCCATAAAAAATCATCTAGCCTACTGGGTAGATGGGCGCCGTTAGGGCTGGCACAGTATACGCAGTTGTTCCATATGATTTGTGATACCTTCGTTGAAGGTTACAAGGCTCGTAAATCATCAGGTTTCCCATCTATGGTCGTGAGGAATGACATAAAACACCACCACAACACTGGTGTTAGGGTTAGGGTTAACCCTAACCTAACCCTAACCCTAAACACCACCACAACACTGGTGTTATGCTACATGTAACTAAGTTGTTGTAATCTGGGAATGTTATCTTATATACTGAATCAATGGCATCAGGTGTCCCTTCCTGGCCAGAGTGGATAGACTACGTCACAACCTAGGCCACATTACCTATTAGGGTTACATTTGATTGCATACAGTCTTCAAGATGGCCGCCTCGATTTACACCTGATAATTGCTTGGTATTCATTTTAGTTTACATTTTATTCGGTCAGATCACATTTATGTATGGCCTTTACCTCAGCCGTGTGAGTAATGCGTAATTTTCCTTTCGATGGAAAAACACAAGACAGAGTGTTGTTATTACCTCGGCTTACAAAACAGAAAAAGCAAAAAGTAATTGAGGTAGTCAATCTTGTGAAATGTCGAGCCAGTCCAAAATCAGACAGAACGCTGCTCCCGACAGTCTATAGAATAAGCCCAGTGAGGGAATTCAGACAAATGAGCATGGCACAACATCAGGAAACTCCCGAATTCATGATAAATGGAGATTTAATGTAATCCATGGCAGAAATAACGCTAGCAACAAGTGCCGAAGGTGGATTTTTAATGTCTCATATTTTCAGACGAATACATGTAAATAAATACCAGAATCCATTTTCACAAAGCGGCGTACAATACATTTATTAAACTGGACCCTGGTCAAAACAATTATGGATATTATGTGCCCAGTTTTACCGTAGAATTTGTTTCCTCTACGTTCTCATCAATGTTATCAGCTTTTCAGAAGCTGCATCTTACCATTATACTTTCCTTTTACCATTATACTTTCCTTTTACCATTATACTTTCCTTTTACCATTATATTTTCGTTTTACCATTATACTTTCATTTTACCATTATATTTTCCTTTTACATTTTCTATCTAATCCGCTCTAACATCTGCTTCTCACACAATAAACAGACTGTACTAATCCAGACTCAAACACATCAGACGGCTAATTTTATGTTATCACACTTGGGATAGAGTAACAATGAAGTATATACTTAAGTAGGCTGCTACACTAAAATAGGTTGAGCACCTGCAGTCCATCAAACCATTCAAAAGGAAGAGCTTGTCGATTGACAGATCTGGTATGACACTGGGCATTGGCCTTGCCGCATCTGGCATGATACTGAGCGTGTACATTGACACATCGGGCAGGATGTTGAGCGTGGGCATTGACAGGTCTGGCAAAGATATTGAGAGTGGGCATTGACACATCTGGCATGATACTGAACGTGGGCTTTGACACATCTGGCGTGATATTCACCGTGGATAGTGGCACACTTTGATTATATTTAGAGTGGATGAGTGACACGTCTTGCATAAATATTGAGCATAGGCATTGACACATCTGGCATGATATTTAGCATGGACATTGATACATCTGGCATGATATTGACCGTGGACATATGCATAGACTGATGATATTTAGGGAGGACATTGTCATACTGATGATATTTATCATCATGATATATGATACTGAGCGTGTCCATTGTCACATCTAGCATAATAAAAGGTTTAACACTTAATGTATGATTTTCACGTCTATGGAGTAAATTTATATCGCAAATTGTGGATATTTTTCTTTGTAAAAGGCCCCAAAGGATTTCTGTGAATGCAAAAATGGGTGCATTATCTTTATTACTCATGAGACGATCAAATTCCATGTCTTTCTGGTTCATTCGGTGTAGCCCGAACCACCCAATTCCAAGGCTGTGGTATCTAAATACTTCAGCCAGATAGAGGCAGATATGAGATTCTTTAATAGTTCCAGGTTTGTTTGCTTGCCTCCAACGTAACTCCCGTGATTTTTCGCAGGTTGCCGCCTGCTGTTCCTTAATAAAGTATTCTCTAATTGCTTGGATCCTTTCGTTGTTGCTTTCGCCCGTATTTGAGGAGTTCAGCCGATGCCTTCATTCGGTATTTTCGGCTGATCGCCCCACTGCAGATTTTATTACCAGCACTAAAGCTTGGATAACTTTTGGCAGTACAACAGAAACCCTTACATAATAATATGACGAAGTCCTCATATGACAAACAAGGGGTAGTAGAAAGAAAATTTCGTAATACTGATTTGAAATAATCCCCGCCCCAGCTCTAAACATGGAAAAAAGAAACCCACACGAGGACTTCCAAATAGTATTTGACCCGCAGTATTCCCTGGCGTTCCTATCTGCGGCATTACGATATGAAGCACAAAATCAAGTTAGCAATATCAGTCTTATATCTGAGTTTTGTTTTATTCTCTCCAACTTAGTTTTCAAAAATACAGGTCTGTACACACTACTCTTGCATACACTCGCCTGAAAATCTGTCATGTCCATTACGCTGTCCTCAATATTTCAAAGGTGTAATCTACGAAAAGATGTTTCTTTTATTCCATTCTCCCTTCATATCACCTTATTCGTGTATAATATAGTCCATAACGTCACGGGTATCCCTGATCATCGTCAGGAAACCAAACCTCGTGAACCGCCATTTTTGATTCTAGTCGGACGGCGCTCAGTGTCGATAAACTCGTGGACCGGAATCACGTTACTCGAAAATGACGGTTTGCTGAGGCCTGGCGCTCTCCTAGTGAATGAATCGGTTACATTTGTGTGAATTTGTGATGAATGTAACGATTCAGAGCGGTTAATGTGGAAGGTGAGCTAGCAATATGGCCATCTGATCTCTGAGCTACATGTATTCTATCGTCTATTTCCTTTTAGCCACTCGCCTATATTCAGCTGTCTGTAAAATCAGTCATACTCGCTACCAAAGCACAAGCTCTGCACATCGATAAGTTTGAAATCCATATTCTTGCACAGAAATTAAAATAAGAACACTTTTTCTAATTCACATTGTTAAACTGCATCAGCTCTGTTTCGGCAGCAAGAACTCATTGCTTAGGGTGATGTCATAATTATTTAAAAACCAGTGGCATGCTGGATATTGGGCGTACGTTTTGACGAAGGGCGACATGATATACCAATGCTGCTATCGACTTCAATTTAAACCCTATTTCTGACACTCATGTATGAATTTCATTTTATCTCTTCTAGTATATGATCTCACGGCAGTATCATGAGATAATCAAGGAGAGGCTCATGGAGAGTGTTGCATTTGCATTTTAATTGGCATAATATAGACCTACCGTATATCAATGTGTAGACCTTGTGGAAAAAGACTGGCTAAAAGAAACAGATTATAGTCTTCACTTTTAAATATAGTGAGCAATCGCTATTGTGTGCTGATAAGTGACAAACCATTTGCGGAACATTGACAAGACAGTTCGCCTGAGCTTCTGGAACTATCCGCAACCAGTTGTGAAGCGTACATTAAGAACAACTACTTATTATCAGCACACTTTTTACATGTTAACCCCTGATAATGTATGATATAAAGTAAGGTCAGTGATTGTGTGGTTGTCACGGATCTCGTGCTCATAGCAACATGAATGTTGGTAGCACAATCGGCAGGAAAGCAGTCATGCTAATTTCAATATTTTACGCATTATATAAATAATCCGAAGATACTATTCACCTCCTCTGAACTTTCACTGGAAAGGGCATCTCAAGAAAAATTACAAATGCCTGCCGCAGTACTTTTATTATTGTTGGCTGTTGGTGTAGAAAAAT
The DNA here is from genome assembly GCF_032854445.1 of Liolophura sinensis. NCBI lineage: Eukaryota > Metazoa > Mollusca > Polyplacophora > Chitonida > Chitonidae > Liolophura > Liolophura sinensis. The sequence continues at coordinate 157,029 of NC_088295.1, forward strand.
AAAGCAGGGCTAGACATCGTTTGCCCGCACCGCAAAAGTACTTTGTTGGTAAACTTAAGAGGAAGTTTATATGTCACTGGAATGGCCTAAATTTGATCTTAATGAAAAATAACAAAAGGTAGTTTAAATGAAAATGAAACGTAAGGAAAATGAAACGTAAGGAAGGTTCTCACGAACACAAGCTCAACCGTCAATGACAACATCATGCCTAGATCTTCATGCCATGAACAACTTCTAAACTTACATTAATAAACTTTGTAGTGCACCAAAAAGATTTGACGTGAATGAATAAACCATCTGCGTACAGCACTTGATTCACCTTATGTTTATATCTAGTCTCATTCTAGTTTGACTGCCGCATCAAACATGATAAATGCTCCCGTAGTGACTTCTTGATTCAACATCCACATCTACCTTAGTGCAATCATTGTTACAAAATATCTCTCAAATTTAACCCTGGCCTATAACGTCAGTGATAAAACACTGTTCCGGCATTACGTCATTCACCACTGTTCTGCCAGTACGTCATTCACCACTGTTCTGCCAGTACGTCATTCAAGACTGTTCTGCCAGTGTGTCATTCAGTACTTCTCTGACAATACGTTAGTCAACAGTGTCCTGGAATTCCGGCATTCAACACTGTTCTGGCATAACGCCATTCAACATTGTACTGGCATAATATCATTCGACACTGTTCTGGTATTACGTCATTCAACACTGTGCTTGCATTTTGTCATTCAACACTTATCGAACATAACGTCATTCAACACTGATCTGGCATTACATCATTCAGCACTGCTCTGACAATACGTTAGTCAACAGAGTCCTGGAATTCCGACATTCAACGCTGTTCTTGCATAACGTCATTCAACACTGTTCTGGTATTACGTCATTCAACATTGTGCCGGCATTATGTCATTCAACACATATAGAATATTACGTCATTCACCACTGTTCTGGCATTACGTCATTCAACACTTATCGAACATTGCGTCATCCAACACTATTCTGGGATTACGTCATTAAGCTCTCTGCTGACATTACGTCATTCAACACTGCTCTGCAATGCCAGTCACACTAAAATTTCAGATGCAACACGAAACTGACCTTATAGAAACCTGCAATGCTTTCGATGGGAAATGACCTGTACCAAAAACGTTGACTGCAGCAATTGAAAGTTTGTAGCATATATTTAGTGGTCGACAATTTTCTGCATCACCAATGAATCGAAAACGGTGATAAGACTCGCACTCGCATGTCTACATAGATTAAACCCATCACTCTGCCCAGTGAGCTATCCAGCCATAATGGAACAGCTCGGTTGTTGTCTAGTTATATACAGTAATTGATTTTAGACAACGTAACAGAGCGAGTCATTCACACCTGGCTAGATACCTCCGTTGTAAGAGACGCTGGGATAGACACCGGAAGTCGAGAGGTAGGTGTCTCACTCTGGCCATGTTTTCGCTGATCTCGATTTACAAGTGACGGAAATTGTACCTACGTTATCATTGTATAGTATCATATCAAAAGTCTTGAAGAAGAAAAACAAATCGATTCAATCTGCATTTGTCCGATCAATATATGACCGAAGAACATGTGAGATATTCATTTATCGGGGGCAAAGTTCTGAGAATCGTCGTACACCATCAAATCCTCCAGTAAGAGCACCTTCAAATACTCAGCGATGAAAAGTAAACAAATGTGTAAGTCAATGAATGTGTACAGGTCCTCATGGATTGCTACCTTGGAGATAGCTAAAGAGGGTAAGCGATTACTAAGCCGTCTGGTGTTGTATGCTCCATCTTCCTCAGACTCTGGTAACACTTACAAATCATACACGCACACTGGGGCCTAATACTTGGCACATATTTGGTGTTCAAAGCCTGGTAAAGACGGGAGGCTACAGTTGACTTTCCAGCGATGCAGCAAACTGGAGAGAGGGATTTCAGATAATGAGGAATGCGACAATATATCTATAATTTCAGTTTACTGTGCCCTCCGAACTAAAAGGATTTTTTTCTTCACGGGAGCTAGAAGTTTTGACTTGGTGTAATAACTTGCACGCCAGGACATACCCTTACACAGGGACAGCCTGAATATATTCAGAGGAGGACATGCCCTTCTACAGGAGCAGTCTGATAACATTCAGGGGAGGACAGGAGGACAGGAACAGTCTGATAACATTCAGGGGAGGACAGAAGGATAGGAGCAGTCTGATAACATTCAGGGGAGGACATACACAGGGACAATCTGATAACATTCAGGGGAGGACATGCCTTTCTACAGGAGCAGTCTGATAACATTCAGGGGAGGACAGGAGCAGTCTGATAACATTCAGGGGAGGAGAAGACCCTCCACAGGGACAGTCTCATAACATTCAGGGAAGGTCATGCTCTTCCACAGGAGCAGTCTGATAACATTCAGGGGAGGACATGCTCATCCACAGGAGCAGTTCAGGGAAGGCCATGCTCTTCCACAGGAGCAGTCTGATAACATTCAGGGGAGGACATGCTCATCCACAGGAGCAGTTCAGGGGAGGACATGCTCTTCCACAGGAGCAGTCTGATAACATTCAGGGGAGGACATGCCCGTCCACAGGAGCAGTCTGATAACATTCAGGGGCGGACTAGACCTTCCACAAGGACAGACTGATATCTTTTAAGACAGGATATAGCTTTTCACGGGGACAGCATGATAACATTCACGTCAGGACATGCATTTCTACAAAAACTGTTTGATAACACTCAAGTAAGGGCATACCCTTTCCCAGGAACAGTCTGATAACCTCTGAAAACTCTGAAAACATTTGTCAGGGCATACCCTTCTACAGAAACAGTGTTAGACTTAGCTTAGGAGATGTTCTTCCACAGGGACAGCCTAGGCGTAACAGTTATTATAACCTTCCATAACCTTCCACGCGCACAGTTTAATGACATTCCATGTCCTGCCACAGGAACAGTCTGATAACATTTAGATTAGGGCACACCATTTCACACAGTCTAATGACTTTCAGGTCAGGACATAGGCCTACCCTTCCATAGGAACGGTAATAACATTCACATTAAGACCCGCCTTTACAAAGGTATAACATTTAAGCCAGAGCATGGTCTTTTCCAGGAGCAGTCTGAAAACATTCAGATAAGGAATGTCCTTCCACGAGAACAACAAGATAACATTCAGGTCAGGACATACCCTTCCACAGGAACACTCTGATAACACTTAAGCCAGGAGATCCTCTTCCAGAGAAGTCTGACAACATTTAGGTGAGGACATGCCTTCTAACAGGAATAATAATATATTATTCTTGCCAGGACATCCTTTTCTTCAGGAACAGACTGATAATAATCAGGTCAGGACTTACCCTTCCACGGGGACAGTATGATAACATTCAAATCCGGGCATGCTTTCACCAGGACAGTCTGATAGCATTAAATCAGGTCTTGCCCTACCCCAGGAGCATACAGATAACAGTCCACACGGACAGTTTGATAGGATTTAAGACAGGATATCCCCCTTTACGGGGACTGCATGATAACATTCACCTTATGGCTTATGTTTCCATAGAAACATTCTGATAACATTCAAGTAAGAGCAAATCCTTATACACGAAGAGTCTGATACAGTCAGGTGAGGACATGCCCAACACGAGGAACAGACAGATAACATTCAGGTGAGGACATGCCCTTCTACAGGAACAGTCAGATACATTCAGGTGACGACATGCCCTCTACAGGAACAGTCAGATACATTCAGGTGAGGACATGCCCTTCTACAGGAACAGTCAGATACATTCAGGTGAGGACATGCCCTTCTACAGGAACAGTCAGATACATTCAGGTGAGGACATGCCCAACACGAGGAACAGACAGATAACATTCAGGTGAGGACATGCCCTTCTACAGGAAAAGTCTGATACAGTCACGTGAGGACATACCCAACCCCACGAGCAGACAGATAACATTCAGGTGAGGACATGCCCTTCTACAGGAACAGTCAGATACATTCAGGTGAGGACATGCCCTTCTACAGGAACAGTCAGATACATTCAGGTGAGGACATGCCCTTCTACAGGAACAGTCAGATACATTCAGGTGAGGACATGCCCTTCTACAGGAACAGTCAGATACATTCAGGTGAGGACATGCCCAACACGAGGAACAGACAGATAACATTCAGGTGAGGACATGCCCTTCTACAGGAACAGTCAGATACATTCAGGTGAGGACATGCCCTTCTACAGGAACAGTCAGATACATTCAGGTGAGGACATGCCCAACACGAGGAACAGACAGATAACATCCAGGTGAGGACATGCCCTTCTACAGGAACAGTCAGATACATTCAGGTGAGGACATGTCCTTCTACAGGAACAGTCAGATACAGTCAGGTGAGGACATGCCCAACACGAGGAACAGACAGATAACATTCAGGTGAGGACATGCCCTTCTACAGGAACAGTCAGATACATTCAGGTGAGGACATGCCCTTCTACAGGAACAGTCAGATACATTCAGGTGAGGACATGCCCTTCTACAGGAAAAGTCTGATACAGTCACGTGAGGACATACCCAACCCCACGAGCAGACAGATAACATTCAGGCGAGGACATGCTCTTCTATTGGAACTGCCTGATAACATTCAGGTGAGGACATGCTCTTTTACTGGAACTGTCTGATAACATTTAGGTGAGGACATGCTCTTCTACCGGAACTGTCTGATAACATTCAGGTGAGGACATGCTCTTCTACTGGAACTGTCTGATACCATTCAGGTGATGACATGCTCTTCTATACTAACAGTCTGATAACATTTAGGTCAGGAAATGCCCTTTGACAGGAACAATCTCATAGCATTTAGGACATGATATACCCTTTTAAGGGGACCGCATGAAAACATTCACGTCCGGGCATACCATTCTACAAGGACAGTCTGATGGCATGCAGGTGAGGACATGCCCTTCCACAGGAACAGTGTGATAACATTCATGTGAGGACGTGCCCTGTTACAGGAACAGTCTGATAACGTGAGGGCATGCCCTGCCAGAGAAACAGTCTGATAACATTTCGGTGAGGATTTGCCTTTCAAAAGGAACAGTCTGATAACATTCAGCTCAGGGCATACTCTTTCCCAGGAGCAGTCTAAAACATTCAGGTTACGACATGCCCCGCCACGGGAACAGTCTGATAGCATTCAGGTTAGGACATACCCTTTCACAGGAACAGTCTGATAACATTCAGGTTAGGACATGCCCTTTCACAGGAACAGTCTGATAACATTCAGGCTAGGACATGCCCTGCCGCGGGAACAGTTTGATAACATTCAGGCTAGGACATGCCCTTTCACAGGAACAGTCTGATAACATTCAGGAGAGGACATGCCCTGCCACAGGAACAATCTGACAACATTCAGGGGAGGACATGTTCTTCCACAGAAAAGTCTGAAAACATTCAGGTTAGGATATGCCCTGCCACAGGAACTGTCTGATAACATTCAGGTGAGGACATACCCTTCTAACAGGAACAGTCTGATAACATTCAGGTTAGGACATGCCCTGTCACAGGAACAATCTGATAACATTCAGGGGAGGACATGCCCTGCCACAGGAACAATCTGATAACATTCAGGTGAGCACATACCCTTCCACAGAAACAAGCTGATAACATTCATGTGAGCACATACCCTTCTATCAGGAACAGTCATACCCTTTTTATACGGAGTATGATAACATTTAGGTCAGGAGATGCCATTCCGTAGGGTCAGTCCGACAACATTTAAGGAAGAGCATAACCTTCCGCATGGACAATCTGATACCACAGAGACCAGGGCATAACCTTCCAGACGGACAGTCTGCTAACATTTAGATCAGAACACTTTTGACACAGGATATGCCATTTTACAAGGAGAGTATGATAAGAGATGTCTGGAGAATTCCACAGCACAGGGACAGTAATAACATTTAAGTCAGGACATGCGCGTTCTCAGGGGCAATCTGATAGCATTCAGGTCAGGACATGCCCTTTCACACGTACAGTCTGACAGCATTCGCGACTAAAATATTTAAGAATATTGGACCTAAAATCCGTGTACGATATTTTTATTTTGGATATAGGTATATATGTCTACGACTGCGTTTCCATGAATACCAATATGGCTTGGTATTCAAAAGAATATAATATCTTTACCTCTTTGAATTACTGTTCTGTGTAAGGCTAAAATTTGAAATATTAACGAACTTTTAAATTTTATTCCTTATTGCCAGAAGGCAAGAGAGCCAGTCATCACTGCCCTTTTGGCACGTCCAGAAGAAGTATATCATAAGGCCAGGAGTATAGCCCTCTGGCCTCGGCAGTGATGATTGAAGAAGAGGATTGAGGACGAAGAGAAGAGACCCGCTATTCCAAAGCAACCGCTGACGCAACCCTGTCCCCATCTTTTGACCCATCAGTATAAATTTACAATCCGGATAATTAGCCTTGATTTCAGCAAAATGTTGCTCAATTATAAGAGGGTTTGTATTAGATTTCCTATGCTTACATAGATCAAATATTAATTTGGGTTGTGAAAAGAAGCCAGGGAGGAGGCTCTGGAAAAGATACAGAAGCTATATCCTCTAGTTTGATGTCAGCTTCCACAACATGGTCCCGTAAACGTAGGCTTATTGATATTTTTACCATGCTAGCATATAAGGAAATCCTCAACATGTACAGAATCCTCTGTGCCAGATGTTAATGTTTAGGCTAAGCTATATACTTTTATGCTAAATAATGTTGGCGACAATGTACTGCCCTGAGGAACACCCATTTCCTGCTCATAAGAGTCAGAAAGAGTGGACCCCATACGTACCTTACAATGACGAACAGATAAAAATTCTGATATAAATATCGGAAATCGACCTGTGAATTACCATATTTCCATGCGGTGTCATAGGTCGAAAAATATCGACACCACATGTTCATTATCAACAAAACCATCCCGAATGAAGGTTTCAGATCGAACAAGGTGATCTAAAGTTGATCAACCTTGCCGAAAAAACACTGTATATTACAAATCAACTTGCTGGTTTCAAAAATGTTGAAATGTTGAAATTCCGCAGAGTAATTTTCAGAAGATTTTTAGAAATTATCTTCAGCTAGTCTATTTGCAGTATCATGTGGAAAAGTTAATATATTATCTGCATCTTTCAAATGCTGAAAATTTGCTTTATTATTTTTGCCCACAAGTTTTCTGAACCATGTTCCAGACCTTACGCATAAGTGTTTTTGTCCTGATACCTGAAGCAAAATTCCGCCAACAAGATCGTCTCTTGGACTGGAGTAATCGACAAGCCTTAGCTCTCACAATACAAACCTGGTTGAAGTTATTATCAGTGGGATATATATTAAAACTTCGCTCGACCTTTTAATGGTCCTTAATGGCTTCGCAACAGTCCTTATCATACTAGAGTTTACTTTTGGCTTCGGATTTATGTAGGTCTTATTTTGGTTCTATCAGTATCTATGAGTTCATTAAACTTAATATTGGATCGTCTCCAGCCCTGAGGGTCTCTGGGGTTACATCAGCCTCGCAGAACATCTCTAGCGCGACCCAATCTGCTTGATCAAACTTCCAGCTAGCTACACATTCGAAAGAATAAGAAGTGAGATACTCTAGGATAATTGGAAAATGGTCACTTCCACAAAGATCTTCATTTACCTTCCAAGAAAAATTAGGGAGAAGAGATGAATCTGTGAAAGTGAGATCAATACCAAAGAAGCTCCATTACCTAGATGTAAATAGGCATTAGAACCTATTAGGGCGTATAGGTGAAGTATAGAACCTAAAAGAGCACAGTCCATCCGAAGAAAGTCTTTCAGTGTTTTGGCCCTTATCATTTATATTATTACGGCCCCACAAGGGGTTATGGGGAATAAAATCTGCCTTTATTACAAAAGGTTTAGGTAATTGTTCTTTTAAATTATGTAACTGAAAAGCAGACAAAGGGGAATGTGGAGGAATATAAAGCGATGTAATCGTCTCTGAGAGCGAAACACGAACGGCCACAGCATGAAGCTATGTTTCCAGAACAACAGGACTGTGTATAATGTTATTATGGATGAAGACAGAGTAGCCACCGCTAGATCACTCTTCCTCACTGCAATGTGTACTGTCAAATGAATAAAAATAAAAACGAAGTTTTAAGAGTTATTTTATCTTTGTCACATGTCTTCGGGTGAGTTTCCTGAAGACAAAGGGCAATTGGATTTAGAGAATGGACCAACAGTATTATTTCTGTAAAATTTGCAACAAGACCTCGACAATTGTACTGTATAATTTTGTCATGTGAAGACATTATGGAGGAAGGCGTATAGGTGAAGTATCCTTATGTTTAGACCGAGGTCGACTGCCTTTTGGCAGATCTGCTGAAAGATCTCCCAGGTGCTGGAGACGTGTCCATCACATCAGCAACAGATGTGGAAGGCACATCGTCCCCCGATGGTCCAGACTTACGTGAAGTTTGTTCCCTAGAAGCCGTAGAGGGGCGCTGAGTAGGGCCATCGGCCTGAGAAAAAGAATTATCAGGTTGGTTGATGGAAACATCTGATTCTTCCAGAGCTCCAAACTTGTTGAAACACTGGATCGGACATCTCCCAGATTTGCACGGACGCTTTACAGAGCCGCAAGGTTTGACCTTTCCAGTTTGACTTTTCCACTGTGCTTCCCTGGTGCTGTGCTGTGGCTGCGAGGAGTGGTATTCGCATTATTTGAGCAGGATATCTGATTAAGTTTTACATCGGTTTGTGTTGATGAACTGGATGTGTTAATTCATGACTTTGTCAGACGTTTTTGTGGTCGCTCCGAATTAATGGGAAAAGTTAATGATGTTTGGTTCTCCACTGAAATGGAGGGTATCTTGCCAACATTGGCGTATGCAGATTAGGCGAAGGCAGCTGTGAAAGAAATCTGACGCTTCATGTCTTATTAGGTATAATATCTTGACATTTAAGTGTTAAAATTTCTTTTTCTTTTTTGAACAGAGGGCAGTCCTTGGAAAAAACATGTGAGCTATGTTGCAATTTAAACATTTTATTGTGTTTTAGCAGTCAAAACCCTCATGTCGTTCTTCCGCACATCTAACGCAGACAAGTTCATAGCGGCATTGACCCCCTGAAACAGCCAAACTTCTGCCAAGAGAAATACCGGATCAAGCTGGGTATGAAAAAAAACGCTAACCTTAACATCTCGGGAGATCACTTACAAACTAACCCTAAACAATTACAGCTATATCGTGGATGTGACACAATGATGAGCTCTCATCCTAACAGATCGTACAGACCTTGTACTGCGACGTTTTGGTCAAAATATGCTGCGACGTTACACACAACGTGAACTCTCATTCTGTCAGATTATTTATGAACTCTACGTAACATGTCATGTGTACCGTTTACGAACGTCATGCTACACGTCTCGTTTCCTACTTACCTTGTGTTATGTAACAATTCACGTAACACGTCATATTTCCCATCTACCTGGGTTTCTGGCAAGAATACATTTCAAGCAAGGGTATTTTTTCAGCAAATGTAGTTAATGCACTTACATATCCCTAATAAGATATAAACTCACCCAAACCACTGACGATCCTTGTACGCACTGGGAGGGAGACCTCACTCGATGTTTTCTAAAAATTCATAGAAACCGAATGAACGTATCCAATACTTCGAAATATATTTCTTTTATAAGTTCAGAAGATTACTGTAGATATGTCTAGGGCTTCGAGAGAGAATAAATCAAATTTGTTAAAATAATGCTCAGAAGACTACTGTAGATATTTTCCATGACTTCGCCTGAATATTCAAAAGATTTCTGTGGATATGCCGAAAGTCCATGTGTCAAATTCGTCTCACTGTCTTCACTAAAATCAAAATATTAATGTAGACCTGACCCTTGACCTCGAGAGTTAAGGAACTCACCACTCAAGACTATTTTTCGTAACTCTTCTCTGTTCTGTAAAAGCAACATAGCTACTGAGCACATCAAGAACTGAGCAAATAATACAATTCACGCCTGTCCTCAAACTGATCTCAAACATAAAAAAAAATCAGGAAACGCAATATACCGAGTAGGCCTGGCGAATCAGAGGTAAAGAAATGATTAGAACGGCAAGGCTCCACTGACACAGCCGCAAAGTGGTTGGAGTAACTCATCATTGCCAGTAATGCAACTTGTGGATTTTAACATAACATATATTGACTGTACACAGGAAGTGAGCAGATAAATCAGATGAATTTCAAACTAATAAGTCATACAGAACAGGCCAACTAAATCAGCTCATCAAATAGTAGCCAGTACAATTGGACTGTGGCCGTGGCTGTGGCTGTGTCTCATAACTGTGTTAAGACGCGAGGTATCGCTGTGCGGTAAGCAGTTACATAACTGTGTTAAAGGCAGAGGGTTGGCTGTACTGTAAGCAGTCACATAACTCTGTTAAAGGCAGAGGGTTGGTTGTACTGTAAATAGTCCCATAACTGTGTTAAAGGGCACTGTGTGGTTATGTTGTATAGTCCCATAAATGTGTAAAGAAACGACGGTTGACCGTGTTGTAAAAATGATCATTCATTCACTCATTCATTCATTCATTCATTCATTCAGTTATTCATAACTGTGTTAAGGGGCGAATGTTGGCTGTGCTGTAAACAGTCTCATAACTGTGTTAATGGGCGAGAGTTGTCTGTGCTGTAATCAGTCTCTTAATTGTGTTAAGCAGCAAGGATCAACTGTGGTGTAAGCCCTATAACTGTATTAAGTAGCAAGGGTTGGCTGTACTGTAAGCAGTCTCATAACTGTGTTAAGTAGCAAAGGTTGGCTGCACTGTAAGCAGTCACACCACTGTGTTAAGGGGCATGAGTTGGCTGTGCTGTAACCAGTCACATAACTCTTTTAGGTAGCGAGGGTTGGCTAGGCCGCAAGCAGTCTTATAACTGTGTTAAAGGGTGAGGGTTGGCTGTGCTGTAATTAATATCATATCTGTGTTAAGGGGCGTGGGTTGGCTGTGCTGTAAGCAGTCTGATAACTGTTTTAAGGGGCGAGGGCTGTCTGTGGTGTAAGCAGTCGCATAACTGTGTTAAGGGGCGTGGGTTTGCTGTGCTGTAAGGAGTCTTATAACTGTGATAGGTAGCAAGGGTTGGCTGTGCTGTAAGCAATCGCATAACTGTGTGAAGTGCCGTGGGTTGGCTGTGCTGTAAGCAGTCTTATAACTGTGTTAGGTAGCAAGGGTTGGCTGTGCTGTAAGCCGTCTTATAATTGTGTTAATGGGCGAGGGTTGGCTGTGCTGTAATTAGTATCATACCTGTGCTAAGGGTCGTGGGTTTTCTGTGGTGTAAGCAGTCGTGTTAAGCGGCGTGGGTTTGCTGTGATGTAAGCCGTGTCTTACCTGTGTTAAGTAGCGAGGGTTGGCTGTGATGTAAGGAGTCTCATACGTGTGTTAAGAGGCGTGGATTGGCTGTGGTGTAAGCAGTCTCATCACTGTGTAAAGGGAAGAGGGTGGCTATACTGTAAGCGGCCTCTTAACTGTGTTTAGGGGAGGGGGTTAGCTGTGCTGTAAGCAGTCTCATAACTGTGTTAAGTAGCCAGAGTTTTCTGTGCTGTAAGCAGTCTCATAACTGTATTAAAGGGCAAGGGTTGGCTATACTGTAAACAATCTAATAACTGTGTTAAAGGGCGTGGGTTGGCTGTGTTGTAAGCAGTCTCAGAACTATGTTAAGTAGCAAAGTTACACTGTAAGCAGTCACACCACTGTGTTAAGTAGGGAGGGCTGGCTGTACTGCAAGCAGTCTTATAACTGTGTTAAGGCGCGAGGGTTGGCTGTGCTGTAAGCAGTCTCAGAACTGTGTTAAGTAGCAAAGGTTGGCTGTACTGTAAGCAGTCACACCACTGTGTTAAGGGGTATGGGTTGGCTGTGCTGAAAGCAGTCCCATAACTGTTTTAAGTAGCGAGGGTTGGCTGTGCTGTAAGCAGTCTTATAACTGTGTTAAGGCGCGAGGGTTGGTTGTGCTGTAAGCAGTCTTATAACTGTGTTAACATGTGTGGGATACATGCAGCTGTGATCTAGGTGATCCTTTATCCTTTCTTTCACAGGTAGTCTGTGTTTGAAGCTTTCTTTTGTTTTTTTACAAATTTGCATACCACATCCATCTGTCTTTATGTCAGAAAACCCGGACCTCTGTACCTGGTGTTGTAATCTGTCACTGAGATGGCAGGTTTACATCAATGAAACAGAATATGTACGACTTCCACAAGAGCCGTCAATGATTTCTTCTTACTTCTTGGGGGAAGATGACTGTTTTATTTAAAAACATTATGCGGCAACGTGCTTTGTAAAAACAAACTAAAGAGCACATTTTCCGAGTTTTATTATTGTTGACTGTGGAATATAAATCAATTATTTACGAATAAGAAATATTTTTACAAGCGCATGTATAATATAATTTATACTTACTTCTGAATTTTTCCGAAAAAAGTATTTTATGATATTTTTAATGACCTGGTACGAGTAAGATAAAGACGCTTAAAATAAGAACGTAAAATCGCCCAATAACTTAGCAGCTATCTTCCGATGTGAAGCATCCAGCTTTTAGGAACGTTGGTTTTCAAGAAACAATCTGTTTTGCCATTGAACTTCAGTAAACCATTAGCATAAATAATTAAGGCGGGGTGTGGAGTGTGTATAAGAAACATGTCTGTTCGGGAAGAGTATTTTCTTCATTGTCTGTTGTATAAAGCCCCGTGTCACTTTCGTCATCATCGATGACGGGAACGTCAGAATTGAAGTACCCGGTTATATCATTTGAGTTTTGTTTTCTTTCAATGTTTCCTTTAAAACAGCTGATAAGCTGATTTTCAAAAATTGTTCTTCTCTGTTATCATGGACATAGCCGGTTCTCAATGAAAGCTCTGCATTTTATCAAATGTTATTTCCCCATAGTTTTGTTTCTGTACGTTAACAGGTATGTCACACAGATGAATGAAGTAACGTGGCGGTTTGTCATAGCGACATATGAGCCTGTGAACTTTGACCTTACGAACTCGACTAACGAAGTTTGCGGGAAAAAGCTGGATCACATGTTGTGAGGCAATGACCGACCCTTCAATGTTCACCTCCCGTGACAGTCGATTCCCCTTGTTGTTTCCCCCATACACGAACGTATTATATCAGTCACTAAACAAAATTAAACATGCACGTAGACAGAAGAATGACGACCAGTCTTGAAGAGCGCAGTCCTCCGGCACTTGCTTCTGTGTGTAATGCATTTCTCTCATACCTGTTTCTACACATTTCAGATTATCCCTACTGGTATTGATAAGTTTAAGCCTTTTTGGGACGATCTTAGGTACTTTTATTAACCTAAATGAAAGTTAAGTTTCACCATTATTCCTTCATGAGCAGGAGCAACCTGCGGATAGCCTTGGGTTCCCCTTCCCTGCTCGTCCCGATTTCCCACCATAATGAACAAATGAATCATGAGATGGGAAGTGACCGAGTGGGGCGTGTGTACATGTAGAAAAGACGAGGATCAAGTGTAGGCCTATCAATACATACATTGTAAGCTGGCCTCTAACCTCTAAGAATGAAAGATATTTGATTTCAGCATCAGGGTGACCATTTGCCAGCACGACGTACGGAGATATATAACGTCTATATAACGGTTACATAAACTAGTGGGATATAATATTTACTGTAATGATTTGACGCTTTGTGGGTGTACAAGAGCAGATAACCCGCTGAATAAATAAGTGACTGTTGAGCTTGTCTTTTCATTCGTGTGCAAACTCGTAGCATCCTGTTGCGCATGATGAAAATCTATTGTTAGTATCAAGGACATTTTATGTGGCCCATATGAGGGGCCTTCCATTTGCTATCTGCCAACCGAGGTTACCTTATGTCACACTTTGTAACATGGGTTTAATGGGCCTTCCACATAGTGTTTAACCTACAACTACCTAAAGTCTGACAAACGCATCTCCTAACTTCACATAGTTTGATCGACCAGAACTCTGTGGTTAGTAAGCACACATACCTTACTGGGGAGTGGACTGCGCGGTATATGTCGGTGAGAACCCGGGAGTAGAGATCCCTTCGTAGTGCAGACTAGCTCTGTTGACAACCTAGCTAAGCAACAGTTTAATTTCGCCCTTAAGTGGACGCACAAAGTTCCGGCGGCCTCAAGGTCGGTGTTGTCAGTGTGGGAATGGGTGTGAACTGCAAATAACACCACGCATATAAATCTCCCATATTTCAGAGCAGCACACAGTTTGAAGTTGGCCCAGAATTTCACTGAATGTTTTCCACATTACTACTCCTTAGTAGCGAAGCCATACATATGTTTTCACATCCTTAAACTCTATGCACATAATGTAAGGATTTGAAAGCGCAACGTAAATAGGTCAAGTCAGAGCAGCTGTTGATACAAACACATCAGTACATCGCCTATTGATTGACTGCCAGTTTATACAGGCAAGAAAACAAAGGAAAGAGAAAGACAAGCAATGATAGCCATGCGAGACAGTCGTAGGGCTTCGTGTGGGGTTCGGAGCAGGTCTAAGACCTCATCCTCAGATACCCTGCGGCTAGTCCTAATCGACTGTTAGTCCTAATCGACTGTTAGTAATGGCATCCTCAAACACCCCACGGCCAGCTCTAATCAACTGTTAGTGATGATATAACTTTATATGTATAGCTAAGTAGGGCTTATAGGGAAAGTAAAGTTTGTACGGATAGGAGTCATATAGATTTGGTCAACTGGTAAACAATGAGGCTTACTCATAGTATGACCAGTCATAGCTACCCACCCTGACTTACTAGTGCCACGTTCAGCTATCCATTCTCTGCACATAATCAGACTTGACAGTATCTTATTCAGCCACCCACTAAATTCAGTCAAACACGGTAGTATCTCATTCAGCCTACTATTCTCTGTACACAGCCATCCACACTTTACACAGTCAGACGTGGTAGTATCTCATTCAGCCTGCTATCCTCTGCACACAGCCATCCACACTTTACACAGTCAGACGTGGTAGTATCTCATTCAGTCTGCTATCCTCTGCACACAGCCATCCACACACAGTCAGACGTGGCAGTATCTCATTCATCCAACTATCATCTGCACACAGCCATCCACACTTTACACAGTCAGACGTGGTAGTATCTCGTTTAACCATCCACACTTCACACAGTCAGACTTGGTGGTATCTCATTCAACCACCCACAGTTCATACCGTCAGACTTAATATGTACGTTATTTTCAGCTATCCACACATCATACAGTCAGACTTGACAGTATCTCATTCAGCCACCCATCCTGTGTACAGTCAAAATAAATAGTATCTCATTCAGTCATCTACGCTTCCTACAGTCAGTCTTGATATGTATGTCATTCAGCCATCTACACATCACAGAGTCGATGACAGAGTCTCATTCAGCCACCGACCATCCTCACACAGTAAGGCCTGATACTATCTCATTCAGCCACCCGCCCTCTTCACAATCAAACTTGATGGTGTTCTACCCAGCCATCCACTCTCGTCACATCGCTTACGCAGGCTGCTTCCCCATCGTAAAATTCCCACCGACGTCTGCCATTTAGCATATTGCATCAATATAACCAATGTGGTGGGAAGCGGATAGCTAGACATATATCTGAACATACAACCATAATTTACATGTATTTACCTTTTGCTCTGAGGTGCACACCTATTCCTCTATGTCAGCTGCGTTGGTCAGAGGCGCACACCTTTTTTCCTCTGTCTGTCAACTGTGTTGGCCTAGCAGCCCCTAGTAAAGGTCTTTGAGAAATCGTGTGCAATGTCTTGACAGCGCACCACGGCGCCAGGGGTGAGCATGTCAGTCCCGGGTAGTTTTTACATCAACACCCATAAAGTTTTAACTGCTAACCGCCGCTTCCCACCACACCAGTCCCGCACATATCACTGTCGCCCTCAGCGGCTTTTAGAAAGCCTATAATATTCAACAGCAGTAGTTAAGTTTCTCCGCTACCGGAAAGCCTTTCGAGATGGCAACACGTGACCGCCTAATCGTGGAGCGACACTGAGCTCACGTGCTCTTGTCACCCGGAGCTATGTTGAGCATTTTTCGGGAAGTGCATTTTTCTCCGAAGCGACCGCAGACGGTTACGCTCTGGTTAACATACTCACTTAACGAGCGGGGACGTCGTACATGTACATGAATAGGGAAAGTCATTGGCGGTGTCGGTCTACCAGTAGTTTAGCTGGGGGTGTGGAGGCGAATGATAGCGGACTAATTCGGGCACAAAATTACGTCTTTCATATATACCTAATGAAAAGTGAGGGGTAGGGATATGTTTTTTACTGGGGTTACTGAGTTTGACCGAAATGATTAAGTGCAATGAGATGTGTGGCACAGACTTGGGATTGATCGTTTTTCTAAGACTTTAAGCTGCAACTCGGCGCCCGAGGCCCCGAGTTTAGCCCTAATCTGCGCCATACTGCACACATCTGTTTACACTGAATGCGGAAGTACTCCGGTGGTTATCTGACAACATGTGTGGCATTTAATTGTAATATTGCGGTATTATTTTTGTTCTACATTAGCGCTATATCATTAGCCTTTCACTACTTCTTGCTCTCTATTAGTGTGCAGTTTCATGACCTATTACTAATACTCATGTGCTCTGTTATGGTGTTGCCAACTATCATGATGTTTTACTATTATTCCTGTTCTCTGTTACAGTGCTGTATTATGACTCTTATTCCCGTTCACTGTTACAGTGCTGTATCATGACTTTTATTCCTGTTCTCTGTTACAGTGCTGTATCATGACTTTTATTTCCGTTCTCTGTTACAGTGTTTTATTATGACTTTCAATCCCGTTGTCTGTTACAGAGTAGTATCATGACTTTTATTCCCGTTCTCTGTTACGGTGCTGTGTCATGGTTTTTCTTCCGTTCTCTGTTACAGTGCTGTATCATGACTTTTCAGGGATATTCTTGTTCTCTACTACACAACTGTGTCATAATATTTTCAGTTCCTTGTTATCTACTTCATTACGAGTGATGTTACGAATTGCTTAATTGTCATAATTTTTTTTCTTGTTCCCATGTTTACTAGGACCTGATGCAGTATATCTTTTTCATTCTGTTTCTTGTTCTCTATTAAGACATTTTTCTTGTTTTCTGTAACAGTGTAGTATCATGAATTGTACCATTTCTTGTTTTCTATTATACTGCTGCACCAAGACTTTTACTATTGCTCCTGTTCTCTATGACTGTTGTATCATGACTTTTATTATCATTCCTTTTTTGATACATTCTAGTATCATGGCGTGTTACTGTGATTCCTGTCCTCTGTGTCAGTGCTGTATTCCGGGTTGTTCTCGGGTTATCCCTGGGCTCTGCCTGGTTTCCTCACTCTATAATATAGGCCGCCGCAGTACGGCGTAAAAACCAATCTCATAAATAAATAAATATATCTTGTTCTCTACTACTGAACTGTGTCATAATGTTTTTCAATTTCTTGTTATCTATTACCTGTGCTGTGTCATAATTATTTTTATTATCATTGCTGTTCTTCATTACAGTATAGAATCATGACTTTTTACTACAAGTCTTATTTTTTTGTTAAATTGCTATGTCATGATTTGTTTCTGGTTCTTTTTACATGTCATCATTTGTTTCACTGTTAAATTGCAATGTCATCATTTGTTTCTGTTAAATTGCTATGTTATCATTTGTTTCTCTATTCATACAGTTATTCTGCAAACACAGACGTGATCTATTATATCTTTTTACTTTTTCCTGTTCTCTCTAATATTTTATTATTTCTCCTTCTCTATTACCAGTGCAGTGTAATGATTTTGTATCTTTCTTGTCCTCTGTGCAGCGACATGTTTTGACTTTTACTGTTTTTTATTTCTAGTGCTGTATCATAATTTTTTACTGTTTCTTTTTCTCCATCAGACATTGCTGTGTCATGGACCTTTTACTGTTTCTTGTCCTGTATCCACAGACATTTTGCTGATCCTTGCTCTCATTTCAAAAAGTAAAGTGGGGCGGGGATTCTTTGGTGGAGGGTGTTAGCATGCCAGCATGGTGCAGTGACACAGCACCTTGTTATTAGTGCGATCAAGTTCAGGTTTAGTTCATGCTGTTATGCTAGCTTCCTCTCCAGCTGTACGTGGAAAGGTCTGCAGCAACTTGTGAATGGTCATGGGTTTTCCTCGTACTCTGCCCTTTTTTCTCCCAACATAATGCTGGCTGCTATCGTATAGGAGAGTGAGTGAATGAGTAAAAGTTTTAACGTATAGGTGAAATATTCTTGAGTATGGCGTAAAACACTAATTAGATAAATAATGATGAAGACTGCATCTGAGGCTCTGATTGAATGAGTGAATGGGTGAGGGAGTGATTCATTTATTGCATGAGTGAATGAATGAATGAGTGGATGAATGGATCAATCGGTGGATGAATGAATAAATAAATGAATAAATCATTAATTAACTGATTGATTGATTGATTGATTGATTGACAGATTGATTTTGTTAATGGCCAGAATAAGGAAAGTAAGATCGACAAAGGGTACAGGCGCGGTTCTTCTACTTATGCTTAATGTACCCATGCTGGCTCTACCTATGCTCTCTAAGTGACCAAAACTTATATTCTGTTCGTACGTGGGAAGGTCTTTAGCAGCCTGCGGATAGTCGTAGGTTTCCACCGGGCTCTCCCCGGTTTCCTCCCACCATAATACTGGCCGCCGTCGTATAAGCGAAATATTCTTGAGTGCGGCGTAAAACACAAATCAAATAAATAAATAAATAAAAAAATAAATAAATATATTCCATTCATTGTTTAAACCTTCTGGACCAACAGATTGCAAGTTCAATTGCTGTACATAATAGTTAATGTTTTATTTTACGGATTTTAAGTTTAGTTTGCAGTACATAAAAATGAATAATTTAAGTTTACAATTATAAGTTGAGTTGTTGTCAAACCTTGCGTTATTCTATTTTCAAAAGAAGTATTCTGCTTTCATTTCCCGGCTTCTTTTGAGTGTGAGAGAACCTATGACATATATGGTCGTTAACCTGGAATTGTTAACCTTTGCCTATAACATTGTAAACAGTTTTAGCACTGTAAAAGAATGTTCGCAGTAACTTGTATAATACGCAATGTAAGTGAAATAACTAATCAACATATAAATAAGAGTGTTTTAACAAAATTACCTTGTGAAACAATTCCGTGATATAAAAGTGCTGTGCCACATTGCTTTGTGTCCAAATATAGCTATCCGATGGCCGTTACATTGTGTGCCAAACTCTCGCGTGCCAAAATAATATGGATTCCATTTACGTCGAGCAAGCGACACAAGTAGCCCCCAATCCAATCACATACGGTAAATATCGAATAGCATGTAGCGGAGATGTCAACATATACGCTGGTAGAAGTCCAGCACGGAAGCCACAGTGAGATTGTATATCCTATACTGCAGTGAATCCCCACTGGAAAGATTCCATCCTCAGCATAGAGCAATAGCATTTTCTAAGACGGGTCCTACTTGCATACTAACCCTCGACAATCTTATCAACTAAGTATGTTACTAAGACCCTACCAGAAGTTCCTGCGTGTTTTACTACCCAGTTATATCACCAACATGTTCCTAACATGACGTCCTGAGCGGTTTACTATCCAGTTACATAACTAACATCTTCCTACTAGAACGTCCTACGTGGTTTACTGTCCAACTATACCCAGTTACCAAACTAACATCTTCCTACTAGACCGTCCTGCATAGTTTACTATCCAGTTACATCACCAACATGTTCCTACCAGAACCTCCTGCGCGGTTTAACTATCCAGTTGCATCACCGACATCTTCCTACTAGAACGTCCTACGTGGTTTACTGTCCAACTATACCCAGTTACCAAACTAACACGTTCCTATCAGAACGTCCTGCGTGGTTTACTGTCCAACTATACCCAGTTACTAAACTAATATGTTCCTATCAGAACGTCCTACGTGGTTTACTGTCCAACTATACCCAGTTACCAAACTAACACGTTCCTATCAGAACGTCCTGCGTGGTTTAGTATCCACCTAAATAACCAACATGTTCTTACGAAGCGGTCCTGCATAGTTTACTTTCCAGTTATATTATTAGTATGTTCCTACCAAAACCTCAATCGTGGTAGTTACATCAACAACATGTTTCTACTAGAAAACCTTGCGTGGTTTACTATCCAGTGATAACACCAATATGTTTTTGCCAGAACGTCCTGTGTGGTTCACTATCAAGTTACCTTACCAACATGTTCATACCATAACGTCTTGCATGGTTTTCTATCCAGCTTCGTGACCAATATATTCCTAAAAGAACTTCCTGTGTGGTTTTTTATCCAGTTACATCACCTACATGTTCCTACCAGAGCCTCCTGCGTGAATTATTTTTCAGTTATATGACCAACATGTTCCTATCAGAACATCCTGCGTGCCTTACCATCCAGCTATATCAGCAACATGTTCCTACCAGAAAATCCTCGGTGGTTTGCTATCCAGATATATTACCAACATGTTACTGTCAGAGCATCCTGCGTGGTAGTTACATCGCAAACATGTTTCTACTTAAATACCTGGCGTGGTTTACTATCCAGTTACATAAAATACATGTTTCTACCAGCACGTCCTGCGTAGTTTACTATCCATCTTCAGGACCACCATGCTCCTAAGAGCACAACCTGCGTGGTTGACTATCAAGGTATATCACCAAGATGTTTTTACCAGAACCTCATGCGTAGTTCATTATCAAGTTAAATCACCAACATGTTCCTACCAGAACGTCCTGCCTCGTGTAATAACCAGTTAAGTCTCCAACATGTTCCCACCTGAATGTGATGCGTAATTCACCATACAGTTATTCTGCAAACACAACGTTCTGCCTGCTTTACTATCCAGTTATACCACTGACATGATCCTACTTCAACGTCCAGCGTAGTTTGCTATCCAGATGTATCACCAACAGGTTCCTACCGGAACGTCCTGTCTGGATTACTATACAGTTCCATCACCTACATGTTCCTACCAGAACGCCTGTGAGGCCGTTCTGCGTGGTTTACCATCCAGTAATATTATTACCTTGTTCCTAGCAGAACCCCCTGCGTGGTATCTACATCACCAACATGTTTCTACTGGAACACCTTGCGTGGTTGACTATCCAGTGATATCACAGACAAAATTCTGGTAGAACGTCTTATTTGGTTTGCTATCAAGTTACCTTACCAGCATGTTCTTACCGGCACGTCCTGCATTGTTTACCATCCAGCTATATGACCATCATGTTCCTGACAGAACGTTCTGTGTGGTTTACTATCGGGTTATATCACAAACATGTTTCTGCTAGACCGTCCCGTGTGGCTTACTGTACAGTTATATCACTGACATGTTCTTAGCAGATCGCCCTGCGTGGTTTACTATCGGGTTATATCACCAACATGTTCCTAAAAGAAAGTCCTGCGTGACTTATTATACAGTGATATCACCAACATGTTCCTACCAGAACGTCTTCCGTGGTTTACTTTCTAGTTGCATGACCAACATGTTCCTACCACAACGTCCTGCAGGGTTCACTATCCAGTTATATCACTGACATGTTCGTACCAGAACGTCTTATGTGGTTTAGGATCCAGTTGTATTACCAAACAAGTTCTACCAGAAGGTCATGCGTGGTTTACTGTCCACTTACGTCACCAACATCTTCCTACCAGAAAGTCATGCGTGGTTTACTATCCAGTTATAATACCAACATGTTCCTAAGATAACGTCCTGCGTGGTTTACCCTGCAGCTATATCACCAACAGGTTCCTACTAGAAAGTCCTGCGTGACTTATTATCCAGTGATATCACCAACACGTTCCTACCAGAACGTCTTCCGTGGTTTACTTTCTAGTTGCATGACCAACATGTTCCCACCAGAACGTCCAGCAGGGTTCACTATCCAATTATATCACTGACATGTTCCTACCAGAACGTCTTCCGTGGTTTACTTTCTAGCTGCATGACCTACATGTTCCTACCACAACGTCCTGCAGGGTTCACTATCCAGTTATATCACTGACATGTTCGTACCACAACGTCCTATGTGGTTTAGCATCCAATTGTATTACCAATCATGTTTCTACCAGAACGTCCTGTGTGGTTTACTTTCTAGCTGCATGACCAACATGTTCTTACCACAACGTCCTGCAGGGTTCACTATCCAGTTATACCACCAACATGTTCGTACCAGAACGTCCTATGTGGTTTAGCATCCAATTTTATTACCAAACATGTTTCTACCAGAACGTCCTGCGTGGTTTATTGTCCAGTTACATTATCAACATCTTCCTACCAGAACCTCATGTGTGGTTTATTATCTAGTTATATTTTCCAACATGCCCCTTCTAGACTGTCCTGCGTGGTTTATTATTCACTTACGTCACCAACATGTGAACGTAATGCGTGGTTTACTATCAAGATGTATCAGGAACGTTCTGCAAGGTTTACTATCTACCATTAAAAGGCACATGGTCATATGAGGCCGTCATGCGTGGTTTCTCATCCAGTTATATTATCAGCTTGTTCCTAGCAGAACCTCCTGCGTGCTAGTAACATGTTTCTACTGGAACACCTTGCGTGGTTGACTATCCAGTTATATCGCAAACATAATTCTGGTAGAACGACTTTTGTGGTTTACTATAAAGTTACCTTAACAACATGTTACTACCAGAACGTCCTCCATGGTTTACCATCCAGCTATATGACCAGCATGTTTCTAACAGAAGGTTCTGTGTGGTTTATTATCCAGTGATATTAACAACAAGTTCTTACCAGACCGTCCTGCGTGGTTTACTAGCCAGATATATCACCAACACGTTCCTACCAGACCGTCCGTCGTGGTTTACTATTGAGCTATATTAACAACATGTTCCGACCAGACCGTCCGTCGTGGTTTGTTATCCAGTTAAACCAGCAAGATGTTCTTACCAGACTTTCCTGTGTGGTTTACTATCCAGTTATATCACCAACATGTTCCTACCAGAAAGTCCAGCGTGGTTTATTATCCAGTGATATCACCAAGATGTTCCTACTAGAACGTCTTCCGTGGTTAACTCTCTAGTTACATGACCAACATGTTTCTTCTATCAGAACGTCTTGCGTGGTTTACTCTCCACTTACATTACCAACATGTTTCTTCCAGAACCTTATGTGTGGTTTACTATCCAGTTATATTTTCCAACATGTTCCTATCAGAACGTCCTGCGTCTTTTACTATTTACTTACGTCACCAACATGTTCCTACCAGAACGTCCTGCGTGGTTTACTATCCGGCTATATGACCAACATGTTCTCACCAGAACTTGCAGAACACCAGAACCTTCCTGCATGGTTTACTATCTAGATATATTACCAGCCTGTTCCTACCAGAACGTCCTGCATGGTTTACTCTCCAGTTATGTCGTGGAGATAGGATATGCGTCGACAAATATATGTATATATACCACCCCTTTTTTCTCTGAAGTCCGACGCGCTGTACATGACGGCTCTACACAACCGTGGCAGATTTTCAGAATTTTGGAAACGGACTCGAGTTCTTTGGCTTATCAGTAAATTTAGCACAGTTTCATGTTAGATACAAAATTATGCAGGAATATTTCACGGCGTTGTGTGATGTGTTGACCCCTGTGTGCTATACACTTGAAACCCTTTAAAATGTTTATGTAATGAGTATATCAAATTTACCCATTCTAGCAAGATACTGATAACGATCACAATTCCATGTCCAATATTAGCAAGTAACTGATAACGGCAAGGTTTAGTAAGTAAGTGATAATAATGATGACGATCACTTGTAACTGATTTAAGATCACAATTTTATGTAACTTTATTGTAGGTAACTAAAGGCGATCAAAACATCAGGCCCCAGCCTACCAAACGCCTGAAAACAATCACACCTTCATGTTCCAGTCTAGAAAGTAACTGGTAACAATCACATCTTCATGATCCAGTCTAGCAAGTACCTGATGACAATCGCAACTTCGTGTTCCAGCCTAGAAAGTAGTAGTATACACACTATAGGTTCTGGCGCACCCTCCCCTGGGCGCCCTCCCCAGAACAAATGGAGGCTCCCAGCTATCTTTTCCCCCATAACACCCCCCTTGGGCGCCCCCCAAGTCAAGGCGTACACGTTTATTTACAAGTCTAGCCTACATACACACATTGGTACGAGGCGACCTAGTTGGCATTTAACAGATAAGCCGTATAGCCTATATGTAAACCGGATGTGTTGCACAACAGGGTGATTCAGTTCATTTTCCCCCCAGGATAAGGCTTAAACTAAGGGTTTTCATGAAAAATAAATGTGGCAGTCTTTTTCAGCGTGTATTATTTAATAAGATCCAATATTTGTTGGGAGGATTGGAGATATTGTGTTTATGCGGAAAAGTCCTTCCAATTTAGCCCATGTTTCGTGGGTCTGGGATATAGCTCAGTCGGCTGACAGAGGTGTGAATGGCGCTGTATGTAAGTGGTGCATTCATATACTGCGTATATAAGGGGATGTTTGCTAGCTCAAATCCGGATTTGGTCTCCTGTATATGTAGTATGAATACATTACCTGCATATAACGTCGGGCTCTATGTTTCGGAGGCAGAGAGACCTTACCAAGGGGTGTTGTAGATGGCCCATTGGTGGTGGGATGTGTCAGCACCAATTAACCCCCCTAACGGCGGGTCGCTAGCGCAAAAAATCTGGAGCCCACCGTTAGGGTGGTGATTAATTGGTAACAAGTTGAGCTATAAACCAGGCCTTTTGCTTTTTTGGACCAAGGGTTCGAGCCCCACACTGGGCAGATTTTTTTTTACCCCCGGGGCTCTCGAGACATAGCAGGGGGTTTGCTCGCGTTCCAAACAAGCCCCTCCCCCCCCCTGGGCACCTCCCCAGAACATCATTCGGAAAGGGCGTTTTTCAGTTCTTGCCGGGCTAGTTTTCGGCCGTGATCTATAAGCTGTTTTTTCGTGCTTTCATCGATCTCTACAGCGATGAATGTCGTACGAGACTTGGCGCGTATCTCCTGCTTCAGATCAGAGTAGTTCTTGAGCTCCTGAACGATTTGTCTGAACTCTACGTCTGAAATAACACCATCAGATGATGCCGTAGACACCTGCGTACGGATGCTGTTAATTTTGGCCTCAGCCAGCAGCCGTATATAGTTATGTTTCTTGGCCTTTGCGTGAAGTCGGCTGACGAATTTTCCGGCGACATTTAAGACATTACAAGCTAGGGCCGCCGCTTCCATGGCCAAGACAGCAGAGGCTGCGATTATTGTTGTGAGTAGTCCCACGCCTGCAACCCCTAGTCCCAAACCGGCCGTGAGCATAGCCGAATCAAGGGCTTCGGTGGCTAAGACACCGCGCCCGTACTTTTTGTACAAGGCCCGACGGAGATCTCGCTCAGATTCAAGCTGATTCTGTATTTCGCTGATATACTGCAGACGATGGGCAGCGCGGTCGGGGTCCTCGTGATTACTAACACGAAAGCGGCGAAGTCTTATACCGGACTCTAAATAGATTTCATCGAGATTGAAAATGCCCCCTGTGGACTCGTATATCCTCGAGAGAGCTCTGGATGACTGGGTTGCCCTGGGCCGGTAATTTGATCATAAGTCTGAGCTCCTTTCCATCATCCTCTGCAGGCCACTTTAGTTTCAGCCCGGTAATTATGGAGGAACGGCGCTGAGAGGCCGTGCCAAGTATGATGTTTAAGATAAGTATAGATCCAGGGTTTATTCGTAGTTTGGCCTCCAACTCGGTTAGCGCCTTAAGACGCACGGTCTCTACACCCGGCGGCGCAGTTAGTATGAAGTAACCTCCTCCTTCCAAAGCCACAAGACAGGCGCGGGTTGGTACGTACGACACGAAAGAGTTTCCGGAGTTGAAAACATTTTTAACATCGGCCCCGGTGGTCTGGACCAACATCGGGGTCACCTTCACATATATCAACCAATCGGGCTCACGAGCTCTGGTAAGAACAAAGCGGTCTTCAAAGCGAATTAATGAGAGTTTTTGTTCTTCATTCACCTCAGACGGCGACCTGCGCTCTTGCTCTGCAGTGGATGAGACATTTTCAAGAGAAGCAAACGTGGCAGGTTCTGCTTGCCCCCCCCCCCCCCCCCCGTAATCTTTTTGCGGTTGTACTGGCCACTTTGAAACTGGAGGGCGTACATTTTACCTTCCTGACCTGAAAGTTCGAACTCCGACACATCTGCCAAGTCGCTTAAAGACAGGCACGCAGACCTGGGACCGGCTGCGTCCACCATACTCATTGTATTTCTAGGGTAGCACTGAGGTACCCTACATTCATATACTTGCCGTCTTTATCTAAAAGCGCCACGGTCAAGTGCGTTATATAGTCGGAGCGCAAGGCTTTGTACTGTGGGTTGTATGATCGCGTCCTCCGTCTCTGAAAGTTTGTGAAGGACAAGTCTGATACTCTCTGGAACATAAACCTGAACACGCCCGCGAGAGCAATGAAGGGCATCCTCATGCTGTTCGAGGCTAAAGGAACCCCGTGGAGGAGGAGGTCGGAATCCTTCTACAACCCGAGGATCACCAAAGTAGA
Organism: Liolophura sinensis; assembly: GCF_032854445.1. Taxonomy (NCBI): domain Eukaryota; kingdom Metazoa; phylum Mollusca; class Polyplacophora; order Chitonida; family Chitonidae; genus Liolophura; species Liolophura sinensis. The sequence continues at coordinate 183,690 of NC_088295.1, forward strand.
AGTCACAATAGCTAAGGCTGCTTTGCTTGGCGCAGCTGATTCTACTGAGAAACACCCGAAGGAACCGGATTCTACGAAGGAGTGTGGAGCCACAGATTTTGCGACGGGATTTGATTCTACGAAGGAACGGGCACACCAAATCACCCTCTGGAGGGCGCCCCTGGCGTTATTAGACGTTGGCAGCCTTGCAGTGCTAGTGTTGCTACGCGGGTGGCGCAGCCGCGATACAGCACAACAAGATATTAAGCCTGTTCCTTTGCAAGAACAGAAACTCCATTTAAATACACTTCGCGACCCTTTCTATATAGAGCGACATGTCTACTCCAACCAGTGACTGAAAAGCGCTAGTCAACGCGGCCTACCACGCCGCTATGGTCTCTCTCCTGGCTACTGGGTACGCTCGTCTCGGCCAGATGTTCCTGAAAGGAGCCCTCCCGAAGCTGGACTTAACACCCCGTGACGTCGGCATGGTCATTGCCAATGTAGGCCTGGCCATGTTTTCGAAGGAGTTGCTAATTAAACAGGGGCTCCTTCCTCCCAATATAATCCAGTAGTAATGGCCTCCATCGCAATGATGATGGGCGGTACCCTCGTAAACGCTCTGGCCTTCAGCGGGAGCAACTATATGTTTTCGATGCTAAGGAGTTCCGGTGTCGACAAAGAGCGGAGGCGCCATGACCGCTGTAGAGCATCTCCAAGCCGCCCAGGAAAATGGGCCCGACAGCGTACTGAGCGCTTGGACTGGATCAATGATGAACTCCGCCGCCAGGGCCACGCTGTCCAAACGTTCCGGGATGTCGACGCTGCAATCCGCGAGTATTCTAGGGTCACGGGACAAACTCTTACACGCGATGCACGCAACGCGCTGCTGGGCTCAGAGCCACAGCTCTCCGATTTCTATGTGCCTAGTGAAGACCAAAAACACCGCGAGATAACCTTCGTCATCCAGGGAATGTGTGTGGTTGGGGGTGTGAGATACGGAATCGCAAAACTCACCGCGAACGCCGGGATGATTAACATCTTTTTCGTCGCAAGTCTGTTAGAGGGCTGCTAGAATACCTTGATGACATGGCTAGTAAGGTGTCTGCTCGCCTGGCAAATATCTACTACAGCCCTCGTGGGTACTGGAAGGGTCGCGCGGCTATCCAGAAACTTGCCACTGCCGCTAGAGTCTCCGAAGATGTGGTCCGGGCCTGGCTGGAAAAGTAGGCTATCTGGCAGATGTAACTTGCCTGCGCCGTGGAAAATCCCAAGGCTGAAGTTCGATGTGGCCGTGCCTAACGAAGTCCACCAGGCTGACCTGCTATTTCTTCCCCATGATAAGGTCGGCAAGCGCACCTATAAATACGATCTTACCGTCGTCGGACGTCGCTTCGCGCTATAAGAGGCAGAGCCGTTGCCCACAAAAGAATCTAAAGGGGTTGCTGACGCTCTCACTCGCATCTACAAGCGGGGACCCCTGATGTTGTGGGTTGTGGCCGCTCTGAATAACGAGACAACGAGACTGATGGGTAAAAAGGCAAAAGACGCCATCAAGGCAAAAGGGGTGCCCCACAAGCCTTCCTTGACGGTTCCAGGTCGTCCCGTTGGACTTAATGAGCGGAAGATCCCCGAGGGTGTTGGTGTTCGTTATCTCTATCAGCCTGGGGAGCTGGAGGGCGGTCGCCGTCGTGCGACTGATCCTGTGTGGTCTCTAGAGATATATCGGCTGGGGCGCTCTGTCACTAAGCCTAATGAGCCCGTGCTGTACTATCTAGACGATACGTCGGATGGCCCGCGATTCCACCGGATGGGGTTCTACGACGCTAGTAGTTCCTCGAAGAGGATGTCCATTCCAGCCCATCCTGCGGGCGCCGTCAAGGAGGCGCATCTCTATGACCATACGCCAAGGTGTGGACACCACCTTCGGCGATCCAGCGCTTACCATCGAATTGGGACAGTGAGACCTTATTCAGGTGCTGCCCATAGATATGGTGGCGCTTTGAGCGCAGCACGTCCATACCTTGGCGGAAGATCTTCTTCTCGAAGAGGGCCTCTTTGTACTGCTTATGGCGGATGCGCTTTTCCACAACTCTCTTTTTCACGCCCTTGGCCTTCTTAATGTTGACTCCACCTGCCTCCAGAATGGAGTACATCTTGGGGCGCAGACCAATGTATTCGGCGCCCCGCGCACTCGTCCTTCATTTTCCCCAAGACCTTCATATTTGGTACGCTGTGCAGGGGGTGGTCTTGTGGGTAATCTGAGGTGTCGTACAGGTTTGCATTCTCAGCCATATCCCTATAAACATCCTCAGTCTGAACCTCGAGTAGCAGACTATCCGTGTCAGTGTAGAGGAGCTGGCAGCGCGCTCCGCACTGGGCCTTCATGTGGTTGTAGTAGAAGTCGTACATCAGATGCTTGGAGAGATCTAGAATGCTCATGCCAACATAGATAGGTCGGTTTTGGACTAGGCGGGTCTTGTGCATCTGAATCGTTGCGAGGTCATCACCAAATATGTTTGCCTTATGTTATGGCTATCAAGCGTCGGAGCTTGTCATCTTCTCCAGAGCGTACCAGCTTGACGTCCACACGCTTCCGAAGGTTCTCCATAGTTTTTCCGAAGACCGAGTTCTTCATTAGCTTGTACAGGTCCTTCTCGAATTTACTCGCGGCCGTTCTTCGGAGCTCTGTGTTCATCCTGATATAGGGTTCCATCCAAGGGATCTGGGCGAATCTCAGGGCCCGGTGAACCTTTGTCAGGCGCATTCCCAGAGATAGATATAGCTGTAGGTTCCGGTAGTGCAGGACGTACCGTTCCTTGTTGCGGAGGTTGGGGACCAGCTTTTCGACCTCGGTAGGCGCTTTCTTACTGAGAAGGCCGTGCTGATAGTCGGACATCCACTCCTTCTGGACCACCAGACGCTCCCCGGCTAATGGGTAGCCGTTATGTGCGTTATGTAGGTCGGCCGGATACTCTAGGTCGACCTGGAGGATGTAACCCTCGGGACTATCGTGGGGTGGGTAGCAATCGTTTCACCGACACGCTGCGCGTCACCTACCCACTGAAAGCCGGCCGTTGGAAGAAACTGACTCATAGCCCAGCCATATAGATTATTGGCGTCTAGGTGATGGATGTAGCTGTTTGGACTTTCGGGGTTGTATCCCTCCACTTGCGGATTATTGGCTTTGGCGTATCGCTTACTTACCATGGAGATACTTCCTCGCCACCCTCCTCAATGAAGGGATGTTGGTCATAGTCCGTCAACAGCTCCAGTTCTACCTTGGTCTTCTTGAACAGCGCATCCCACGAGAGACCTGGGCTCGTAAAGTAGTGTGCAGGGTCCAATCCATACTGCCGTAAACAAGTCTTCCGGAAGGCCTCAAACACATCGGCTAATAGGAGCACGTCTGTGCGGCAGTAAAGGTCTGTGTAGTCTCTCAGATTGCTGCAGTCAAATACCTTCCATACCTGTTGAGCATGGATGTAGTCCTCATCGCTAATGCCTCCGACTTTGAGCTTACTGTAGAAAGCCTCTTTGGGTGGGAGGCTGGACTCGTCGAAGCGCTCCCAGGAGTCCATATAGACTCCCTTGCGCATGAGTAACTTGCGTTGTTCTTCGGCTAGATGATACCGGGCTGTGATGTGGAAAGCCTCCGGTTTGTTGGCCTCTACCAGATTGTCAAGGGAAGGATATGTACTTTTCCGTGTTGTTGGGGATGCAGGAGATGCGGCCCTCCATCTTACTAATGGCTTGCATCAAGAGGTGCCCGTCGTAGCCCCGTATGTTGTGGAAGACTACTGGTATGGCTGTCTTAGGACCCAGCCGCAACTTTAGGTTGCATACGTTATGAGCCGCGCCTCTGTACTTGCCGGTGATATGGCAGTCATCCTCATGGCTATAGGGTTAGTTAAAACATCTTTGATTTCCCGCTCCTCCCGCCGGAGAGCTCTGAGGAAGTGTTCCGTCGCGTTAGGGCCTCTGTATTCCAGGGGGTGTTTTGTGTGGCCGTCACAACGCACCACAACTTAGCAGTAACTACATGGCTCGTGATGCTGAGTCTTTTGAGTGTTGCTCTCTGTAGGTGACGCGGGTGTGCCTTCAACCTTTTTGGTCAGAGCCTCAAAGTCGGCATATATGACGAACGGAGCCGGTAGCTGTTTGTGGTGGTTCTGAAAGGTGAACTTTGTTTTCCCCCTCCTAAGGCATTTCCACCCTCACCGTCGTCTGGCCAATCCCACTGCATTATGGCTTATGCGCCTCGAGCAGGTCCTCCCTTGTGTAACCGTGTAGACAACGCTCGCAGAAGTGTTTGCGGTTTGGAGCCTTACTTTCTTGGAACAGGAGACGGTTGAGATCTTTTATCCACGTATAATGGAATTTGCCTGCCTTCCCAATTAGCAGCAGATTGATTCGGAGCGTGTCGCCGGGCTGCTTGCTGAGACGATCCACAACCACACCCTTGTCCCACCCGAACACGTTGATGGCGAGGTCGTTCTTTTCCTCCACTTTAGGGATCTGAGAGATGGGCGTGGGGGCATCGATCCCACTAAAGTCAAGACCTTCATTGGTGGGATTCTTTGTTGGTCTCTGAGGGTCCAGGGCGGCTGGAAATAAGGCAGACCGGAGTGCCCATCGGAGGCAGTCGTCGTCTTTGTTCTTCTCATTGATGACTGCTTTCTTATCACTAACAGCTGCAGGTAGGGGGATGTAGGACCCGCCTCTCAGTGGCTGATACCTTGCAATGTCAAGCCAGAGTGTTTGCACGCTATTGACAACCCACCCTTACCCTCGCTGTGTCAATTTTTCCAGCACCTCCTGGATGGTTGGGAAGGCCTTATCTAGAGCCCCGTCAATGTCACCGGCCTCTAAGAGGGCCTCCTGTTTGCTGTGCAGTACTGGGCTGGTATACTCGTCACTGCCATCGGCGTTGTCCTTTCGCAACTGAACCCTGAGGCCTAGTTGGAACTTAACCCCGTTGAGTGCCCAGATCTCTTCTTTCAGCTTCTGGCGAATAATGGTTCGAATTTCTTCTAAGAAGGCTATGGGGTTCGTCCAAACGCCTTCGGGTACGTCCATCTGCCAGACCCGGAGGAGATTCCTTATGGCCCTGCCGGTGTTAGTGAATTCTAGTTTCTTTTCACCTAGCACTTCATCCAACTCCTCGTCACTGAGGAAGTTCTTTTCACCTAGCACTTCATCTAACTCCGCGTTACTGAGGAAGGTCTTGTTGTCTTGCTTCCACTTAGCCTTCGACTTGGCCCCAGTCGTTTTATACCTGTCGAGAAACCCCTGCAATTCTTCCAAGGCAATGCGGGACCGTGGGTACTTGGGCCGCACACATGAGCGTCTCATACTCCTCCCGTAGTGCTCGCGCTTTTTGATGATGCCTCATTGTACGCCTCGTATGCATAATTACACTGACTCTCTAATTGTAAATGTCGATGGCCGCCAGCCGTTTGAACTCGTCCAAGAAAGCCTTGAGCCTTCGCTTCCTTTTACACGTCTGGACCCTAGTATGTCCGCAGGCCATGCAAAGCCGAAACCGGTTTTTAACGCCCCGGCCACAGCTAATACATGGCTGGGTGCCAGGACCCTTCCGCAGACAGTATAGGTGAACACCGCAGTACTCCCCCAACTCTTACCACAGAGCTCCGTGGAGCCGATGAGAAGCCACCGGCAATTATTGTAACCCTTTGGCATGCTGTTGTATACACAATTGGTGTAGAAGCATATCTGATACAATTGGTATGTCTAATAGAACCCCAGAAGCAGGGAAGGGGGCTGGGAGCCCCTATTTACCGTGGGGAGGGGGGTGTTATGGGGGGAAAGGTAGCTGGGAGCCTCTATTTGTTCTGGGGAGGGCCCCCAGGAGAGGGTGCGCCAGAACCTATAGTGTGTATACTACTAAAGTAACTGATGAAAATTACAACTTCATGCCTCAGCCTGGAAAATACCTGATGACAATCACAACTTCATGTCCCAGTCTAGTAAATAACTAATGACGATCACCTCTTCAGGTTCCAGATTACCTGGTAACTGATGACAGTGACGACGATCATAACTTCATGTCACATTCTAGCATGCAACTGTCGACAATCCCAACTTCATGCTTCAGTCGCAACTAAGTGGTATATTAGGTACCGAACGACGATCACAATTTCATGTCCCAGTCCAGGAAGTAACTGATGACGATCACATCTTCAGGTCCCCGTGTAGGAAATCACTGATGACGATCATGACGTTCACAACTTCATGTCAAAATCTAGCAAGTAATTGTTGACGATCACAGCTTCATGTCACAGTCGATATATTTATTTATGGTCACTCACAGAAACTGTTTAACTGTTGTATTATGGACATAAATGCCTTCCACAGCTTCAAAATATAAAAATATAGTACGACCTATTCGCGGAGACAATAGTGCTGGCTTTTTTCTCCCTTTTATACCTCCACTCTTCATATGTATTATAACACAATAACATCGCTTCTATTTTACGTGTTCCACCTCCATGTGCATAACCCGATAACACCGTTTCCATTCTCCGTTTTGTACGCCCACTCTCACAAGTATTATACCCCAATAACACTGTGAACATTTTCCGTTTTGCATGTCCACTTCCATGCATATAACACGATAACACCGTTTCCATTCTCCCTTTTACACCCCCACTCATAGGATTTAGATTGTTTAGATTCTTTTCGGCATAACCACATATTATAACTGTATACAAACCTAGTAACATTACCGCTAATATCACACACTTGTAAATCATAGATGTTGGTGAAATAAAACCGAGTATCAAAACATGGTATCATACACTAGCAGTGTCGCACACTCGCTTACCAGTATCGATGTGTTAAACTCCGACCTATTTAAAACACGTCTTGACAACGATGTACATGTCTTCCATTATATATTCAACTTATAAAATATTGAACATTTCTTTTTTCTAGTAGAAAGCAAGCCATATGTATTTGTCGGTATGGCAACCAGTCAGACGCCAAAGGAAGCAAGCCTGCAGAAATATTCCAGCTGCTATAACATCAGAAGTGTTTTACTTCTATTTACAGTGTAATATCTCCCTGTTCATGGACACATACATACATATTACTCACATATACATGTATACTACACACTTATATGTTACACACATACACGCGCACGGGCAACTATTACACAGATACACGCACGCATAAACGCGCACTCACATATTACACAAATATATGTTACACACACACACATTACACACATACGTGAACGCCCACGAACGCATACACGCGCACACACATACATATTACACGCATACTTCCATATGTATTATAACACGATAACAGCGCCTTTATTCTCCGCTTTGCATGCCCGCTTCCATTCGTATTACACGATAATACCGTTTCTATATTCCGTTTTGCATGTCAACTTCCTCAAGTATTTTAACACGATAGCATCGCTTCTATTTTCCGTTTTGCATGTCCACTTCCATGCACATAACACGAAAACACCGTTTGTATTCTCCCTTTTACACCTTCACTTTCCATATGTATTATATATAACACGATGACATCGTTTCTATTCTCCGTGTTTGAATGTCCACATCCCACGCGCATAACACGATAACAACTATTCTGTTCTCCCTTTCACAACTTAACTTCCATATGTATTATGTTACGACCCAAACTGTCTGCATTATAAAGAGATGGCTTGTTCGAAATACACGACAGTTTAGCCGCACAAAAAAGTAACCAAAACCAGCAGATTTTATTTTACAACAATTTATTAGGTTTAACAAGAACAGATAACAAGACTTTTACAAATATTAAAGTACTTAAGTTTAACAAGAAAGGATAGCAGAATCTATACAAATACTAAAGTACTTACATGTACAACGGTGCCAAGTACAAACGGACGCATATATTCCACAATGCGGAAAACCATACAGGCATAAATGCACAAATAAGAGGGAAAATCCACAGTAGAACTGAGTGTATGACGAAATATACACAAAATTCCAAAGACAGGGACCGTGTACCAATAAGCACTGTGTCCACAAGAACACAATTTAAATATACAAGTTCATACTGAACAAGTGCTCGGTGAAGATATGATATAACAAAGCCAGAGGCTATAAAGACACCAAAATTCAGCACAAAACGCCTACTAAAGTAATACAAAGCGAAAGCATCCAAAACTCTCAATAATTCTCCTTTCTCCTCTTTTGACCTGCTTTCATAGGTCTTATATAGACTGGTGGAATTTTCTACAATAGGAAAATTCTTAAACACTTGTTGTAAACAAACGGGCCCCGAACTGAGCGTATTCTGGAACATTCTAAGGCAGAGGCAGACAGCAGGCCCTGAACTCAGCATATGTAAAAAGTGGCAAGCTAAATTTAGAAGCTGGCGGCAGTTGTTCACATAACAATTATAACACGATAACATCGCTCCTACTTTAAGTGTTGCATGTCCACTTCCATGTGCATAACACAATAACACCTTTTGTATTTTCGTATTATACGTATTATACCCCAATAACATTGTGTCCATTTTCTGTTTTGCATGTCCACATCCATGCATATAACACGATAACACCGTTTCAATTCTCCCTTTTACACCTCCACTCTCCACATGTATTATTGTTATCATTCTGTATTATTGTTAAATGTTTGTATTATTTTGCTTACAATAATATGTTCCTGAATGGATGCTCCATTGTTTTGTAATTTTTATGGGTTATCTCCCCTGTAAATCCACCACTAAATGTCATTACTTGTGTTACTATACCACGTGATTTGCCCTATCTAAGGCCGTGTCGAGCCGTACATCGGCAGTTCTTGCAGAGCTCACTCGGAGAACTCGTCTCTGTTTCTGAATAAGGATACTGAGGCAAAGTCCTGAGTAAGCCCTTGCGGGAATTAAACGAAGCTTACAGAAGGCTATCGGAGCTTATAACGCCAGCTTTTCTGTCTTGTGCCGGACCGAGTGCTCACCCCGAGTGCATTACTTCTCTGAATGTATATATATATATATATATATATAAAGATGTCGGCGGATGACGACTGATTCGGGTATAGGACGCCGGACCGGCTTGTACGATTTCCTTGATGAATGGGAAAGAACGTCTGCCATTCCCGTCCATGCGGAAAGAAGTGAAATGGACGTACCTTCTCGACAAGCTCCGTCAAGTACCTATCCTCATCTGTCAGGCGGTGCTGGACTGAGTGCGGGAGATTTAGACCAAGAAATAGCTACAACCAATAGGAGGCTGATGCAATTAGTGTGAGAGTTGTCGGCGATCTCCCGGGAGCCGCAAGGACGGGCGAAATTAGCGGGACCGGAAGAGGTGAGACACGCGAGAGAGGAATCCCTTAGGAATCCTCTATTTACACGAAAGCCTTTGGTTATCCCAACTAGTTTTGATGGATCATCCCCGTGGATAGATTACCACACTCACTTTGACGCATGTGCGGAAATAAATGGCTGGACAGATGAGCAGCGAGGGTTGTATTTGGCCATTAGTTTGAGGGGACCCGCCCAGGCAATTCTAGGGTTTGTCAGTGGAGGAACAAAAGCCAGTTATTCCAGTTTGGTAAACGCAGAGATTTGCACCGCCGAACATGGAAGAGCTGAACAAATCTGAACACACTAAGGTTACCCTAACGCCCCTGAGGACGTTTGGATACACTGGGCAAAGACCAGTACATAGAAGCTCTGACTGACCCAGAGATGAGACTGAGGCCTAAGAATTTTGACGAAACTCTTCAGTTAGCTGTCGAGCTTGACGCATGTCAGAAGCCAGAAGAACGCTGATGTGGATAGACACCAGCGAAATTGTCTAAATAATAAGTCAACGGGGCGGGGGGAGGGGGGGGGGGGGGGTGGCGGAACCCGTAATTCAACATCCCAGAAGTCAACATCTTCCTTGAAGGAAATTAAACTTGGCGGGGGGTCGTTAGCCAGCGTGGACAGAGGATTTGCCGTTCGTGTTACAATCAACGGTATACAAGCTGACTTTGTCGTGTACACAGGTGCTCGTTGAATGATCTGTTCGAAAAACTATCGCCAGGCAACATACCAGAGCTGGAGCAGATGTCAAAAACACTGGTATTAGCTGGCTGGACACCACTGGAAACCAAAGGGTTCGGATGTTTCGAAATAGATTCCTCTGAGCAGAAAACTAGACACGAAGTTGTAGTGGCAGCAGTCAGTGGGCAAGGAATATTTGGTCTTGACTTCCTGCGGGAAAACAAGTCCATGTTGGATTTGGAAAATGGATCCATGAAGCTTGGACGGAAATGGGCTAACCTATTAGAGGAAGACAGCCATGCTTGCAGTAGAGTATCGTTGAAATAAAGCATCACCATACCGGCAAGGCATGAGGCTGTTGTTAGCTGCCAACTGCAGCGATCGTCTGATGATCTGATCTTCGGTCTAGCAGAACCAGCCGAGAAGTTGTCCCTTTTTAGGGGAAATTCTTTTTGGTTGGTTGGTGAATCTTTGTGCTGAACCAGTACAGCTCTATAAAGGAACCACCACAGCTTATCTGGAACCCATACGATCTATGGTACCACTAAGTCAAGGGTTGTACGGGCAGCAGAACGTCGCATCTCAGTCAGCCATTAAGGACATGATTCAATATTTTGCATAGAATTTAACGGCCACTAGAAAAGGTCACAGGCCGAAAAACTACTTCAAAAGTACAAACATGTGTTTGCATACGCCGACGAAGCCCTGGGACGCACGGACGTCGTTCAACACACAATAGACACCGGTAGCGCTAGACCGCTAAAGCAACAGCCTAGGCGAGTCTCTCCTTTAATAAGGGCGGAGATAAGTAAACAGGTCGACAGCATGCTGGAACGCGGCATAATAAGGCCGTCGAACAGCCCTTGGGCTTCCCCGTTATACTCGTCAGGAAAAAAGATGGTAGTCTTCGCTTTTGTGTGGATTACCGCCGGTTGAACCATGTGACAGTCAAGGACGCCTATCCTCTCCGGAGAGTGGATTCCCTTGCCGGATCCGTTCTGTTTTCCACCTTGGATCTTCGGAGTGGATACTGGCAGGTAGAGATGAATCCTGCCGATAGGCCGAAGACAGCTTTCACTACTCATCGAGAGCTTTATGAGTTTAACGTGGTGTCATTTGGCTTATGTAATGCTCCCAGCACGTTTGAACGTTTATTGGAGATTGTGCGCTGGCCTAAAATGGGAGACATGCCTCATCTACCTCGATGATATCCTAGTGTTTAAACGGAACTTTGGAGGACATTGGACAAGGTTAGAGGGCGTTTTGCAGAGGTTGCAACAGGCAGGGTTACCTCTCAAGCCTAACAAATGTTCTCTTTTCCCCCGAAACGTCACTTTCCTCGGATATGTCGTTAACCGGAAGGGCATTGGGCCTTGTCCAGATGAAGTCACGGCTGTTCGTGATTGGCCTCGTCCAACGAGCGCGACTGAGGTGCGCAGATTTCTGGCCTAGCATCCTATTACAGGAAGTTTGTCAAGTCGTTTGGAAGCATTTCGGTACCCCTACATAGACTCACAGAGAAACATAAACCCTTTGTGTGGACGTCGGATGGCGACACGGCGTTTGAAAAGATGAAGGCTGCTTTAACCACTGCCCCTGTGTTGGCCCACCCGAATTTTGCAGAAACATTCATCCTGGACGCTGACGCATGCAACAATGGCATAGGTCCGGTTCTGTCCTATCGCAATGCATAGACGGCGTAGAGTGTGTGGTGGAGTACGGAAGTAGGACTCTTACGAAGAGTGAACGACAATATTGTGTTACACGAAAAGAGCTGCTAGCTGTGGTGCATTTTGTTCAGTATTTCAAACTGTACCTTCATGGCAAACGGTTTCAACTGAGAACAGATCATAGTGCGCTGCACTGGGAAATGCAGTTTAAGGAGCCCGAGGGGCAGATGGCACGCTGGCTAAATATGCTTGCCACATATGATTTTCAGATCCAACATCGAGCTGGTAGACTGTATAGCAATGCTGACATGTTGTCCAGAGCCCCACGCAGACAGTGCAAAGGCGAAGAATGTGGATTACGAGGCCAGACTGAAGATGCAGTTAATGTCCAATCAATTACCTTGGGTGGCATGCTATCTGACGTCCGAAGGGCGCAGATCGATGATCTTTGCCTAGCACAGGTTATCCATTGGCTCGTCGATGGGAAAAGACCGAATTGGGACAGCGTTTCTTGTCTGAAACCGGAGGTCAAGTCTTACTGGGCACAATGAGACCGACTGTGTCTGAAAGCTGGTATTTTGTGTCGTAAGTGGTTTGAGGAAAACGGCCGCCACTCTAGAGACCAGCTAGTCGTTCCGCTTACCCTTCGTAATAAAGTCCTGGAAATGAGTCACAAATCTCCTGCAGGTGGACACTTGGGAGTTGCGAAAACAGTCAGTAAGATCTGGCATAAATTCTACTTGTTTGGCCTCCAGCGAGATGTCCGCAAATGGTGTGAATCTTGTGCCACTTGCGCCCAAAATAAACCTTATGGAAAACGAACACGTGCACCAATGCAACTAATGAACTCCGGGGCGCCTATGGAGAGAATAGCGATGGGTCTCAGCGGGCCATTACCCAAGACAGTGAACGGGAATATGTACATCCTTGTGATTCAAGACTATGTGAGCAAATGGGTAGAGGCGCATGCTTTGCTTAACATGGAGGTGGAAACTGTCGCTAAAGTCCTGATCGACGAAGAAGTTTGCCGCTTTGGGGTGCCGAGAATCATTCATTCGGACCAAGGGAGTCAATTTGAATCTCGGTTGATGACACGGTTGTGCGATTTGTTGGATATCCGCAAGACACGGACTACTCCGTACCATCCCCAGTCAGACGGCATGGTAGAGCGCATGAGCCAAAGCTCATGCGTGTCCACAAATCACAAAGATTGGGATCTGTATCTACAACTCATGTGCATGGCATACCGGGCCGCAGATCATGACACGACGAAATTTTCTCTAAATTATATCTTCCTTGGGCGGGTGGTTACAATACCGGCCGAATTAGAAACTTGATCACCTCCTGGACGGACGGAGCTCTCCCATATAGATTATACTGTCAAGTTAGGGGAGAACCTACAGACTGTCCATGAGTGAGTTTGAAAACACCTAGGATGTGCCTTGCACAGACAGAAACGTCGTTATGACACTAAGCTGAAGTGGCAAAGATTTCAAGTAGGGGACCAAATTTGGCTGTTTACTCCACAGAGAAGGAAGGGATTGTCACCAAAGCTGTAGAAATGGTGGACCGGGCCATATACCATCCTGAACAAATACAGTGACGTCACCTACCGAGTGCAAATGGGGGAGAAAGCAAAGGTAGTCCACGTGGATCGACTGAAAGCCTACATTCGACCCACAGAAATATCAGAAACAAATAAGAGCCACCAGAGACCCGAAGTTATATATGAATACCAGCCGGTAGTATGGGAACCGACAGTTGAAGTTGACCGTGGAGAGCCCCTCAGCACAGACACTGCAATCGGAACTTCTGGAGGGTCAGGCAACAAAATCCGCAGACGTCCTGCGTACCTGGAGGATTTCTGTGTGTACCACGTGACTGATGAGAGCATAAAAGCCAAGGCTCCTTCGATTCTAGGCAGACAGAGTCACGGAGACCGCATGCCGAGATGGTCAGAATGAAGTCTGTCGTGCAGCACCCTGTAGCTATGCCAAAGTGTCCGTTTTGCGTGGAGATATTTAACTCTCCAGAGGAAATGGCAGAGCATATCTCTGCCAAACATCGCAAGCAGAAACATACTTCCCAGCTGTGTAGTTATTCGTCTGAGCGCCTGTCAGATGTACGGAGACATGTGGAGAGGCGACATTCCAGTCTATTACATATGCGGGATGGAAAAATCAGGGAAGCCACAGCTGAGGTCCCCTTTAGGAGGCCCACTTGCCCCAGCCCGGTGGTCACACCTAAACGACCGGCAAATCAAGAGAGCAGTTCGCACGGCACACCTGTCTTGTTGGCGGACAGAGCGTCGCCAATACCAGACGAAGCGTGCAGATCGGCTCCAGTGAGGCCAGTCCGGCTGGCGCCAACATCCACCACAAGCTGCGACAGAGGCGTGTCTACCCAGACAGGACCAGAGATGAGTGACAAGTCTACTCAGTGCAACGGGATCAAGAGGAGACACCCGAAGACCGAGGAATTGGAGGAATATGAGTGAACATTGTAAATTTTGAAAACTCGAAGTATAATTACCATGAACATTGATCACTGAATTTGAATCTTGTTTTACTACGGTAGCATTGCCCGAGCCAGCCTCGGGAAGAGACTGGTTTAGAGGCTTGGGTAATGTTATGTTTCCGTATTATTATTAAATGTTTGTATTATGTTTTGTGAATGAATGCTCCAGTGTTTTGTAATTCCTTTGTATGGGTTATCTCCCTTGTAAATGAACCACTAGTTGTCATTACCTGTGTTACTATACCACGTGATTTGCCCTATATAAGGCCGTGTCGAGCTGTACATCGGCAGTTCTTGCAAAGCTCGCTCGGAGAATTCGTCTCTCTTCGTGAAAAAGTATACTGAGGCAAAGTCCTGAATAAGGCCTTGCGGGTATTAAACGAAGCTTACAGCCTGCAGAAGGCCATCGGAGCTTATCACGCCAGCTTCTCTGTCTTGATTACGAGGGCCGGACTGAGTGCTCACGCCGGTGCGTGCGCATTACCTCCCTGTATACATGTATCTTCAATAAACTGTCGCAGACTTATGCAGTGTGTTCTGGTTCTATCAAGCTCGGGAGCCCCTGCTCGAAACAAGTCTGTCCCTGGGGATTAGGCTTTATGGACGATCCTTATAATATTGTGTTACCTGGCTCCGTAACATTACGTGACCTGGTATCAGCAGTACTGTTTATGCAACACACATTTTTACGTTCACATAGTGTTACTAACACAGACGGATAATTTTATTCTTACCAGCAAATGAAAAAATGGATTGGATTGTGGTCTTTGTTACTATAGTCTAAACTAGTCTAACTAAGTTATTTTTTGTTTTGCACTGCGCTGACGTTTCAAAGATACCAAAATAAATAAAGGATATACAGTGAATGACCCATTATATCAAATTTGTTAAACAAGTGACGAGCTACTGTTCCGGCAGAAATGCAAGTTACTTCAGGAGTTGAAATTGATGTAATGGGGAACGAACTGCATATGTTATTTATCCCATAATTTATTTTGAACTGTTTTATGTGGTTCATAGATGTTGGTTTTGAGAAGTATGCAAATGGGATACGTCCTGATATCGATATATGTGAAACAACTGGGACCGAACCACACATTTTACTAACTATAATTGTGGAAAACATTGAGGAAATCTGTGATTTCTGTGAACACGAAGCATAACACAGTCCATTAGTGTGCGTTAAGATGACCACCTTTAGTTTTTGTATTTAAATACATTCATAATAGTTCATTTATCGGAACATTTCGCAATTCGTCTCAAAACTCTTTTACTGGTCTCACCAACTGTCATAGAACTTGGAAAATGCAACAAAACCGTGTCTACAATTTTACAAAAGGATTGATTTTGGTTTTGTTTTGGCGTTTCCGTTTGATAGTACCCGTGAAAAGGTGACAGTGTGACCAATTATTGTTTTAGATGTGGCAAATAGAATGAACTACGTGTAGATCTAAGAATAATCTCGACGTACGTGAGATGCAGACCAGTTTATACAAAGGGAACAATACCGAGGCATGTTTCCGTCGTTGACGTTTGATCTTGTTTTTGTCAGTGTCATTTTTGTCAAGTGGTTCATTTCCTTTTACCAAGCTTGGAAATTTTCACATTTCAAAAAGATAAGTCAGTGTCCCAAAAACTTAACTGTCTGTATTGAAGACACCTCTGTTACTGTGTAATAATTAATCGCCAGCCTGTTTTTTTCATGACAACAAACAGTAGAAGCAGGCCGGTATGCTGTTGTACCTTTTCATTGGATAAGCTTGTCAATAAAAGTTCATGTGATCAATCAAACATTTTTATTTATATAACGCGGGGAATATGGGATAATAATTTACATGCCACAGGAAAAAGTTTCTGGTGTCCATTTGTCCCTCTAGTCTAACATAAATAACCAAATCTATTTTCGTCATAAAATTACTAATATAATTGAGATAAAAATGTTGGCCTAAGGTTCTAAAATTCTTTAAAAAGTTTATTTCCAAAAAAAAGTATTGAAATATCGTTTTAGGAGCTCTATAGGCGTTGGTGCGAGCAATGTTTGTTTAGGACATCCACAGGCTTTAGTGCAAGCAATATTCGTTTAGGCGCTCCTCCGGCGTTGGTGCGAGCAATGTTCGTGTAGGAGATCCGCTGGCTTTGGTGCAGGCAATGTTCGTTTAGGAGCTCCGCTGGCATTGGTACTAGCAATGTTCGTTTAGGACATCCGCAGGCCTTGGTGCAAGCAATATTCGTTTAGGAGCTCCTCCGGCGTTGGAGCGAGCAATGTTCGTGTAGGAGCTCCGCTGGCATTGGTGCGAGCAATGTTCGTTTAGGAGCCCCTCCGGCGTTGGTGCGAGCAATGTTCGTGTAGGAGATCCGCTGGCTTTGGTGCAGGCAATGTTCGTTTAGGACATCCGCAGGCCTTGGTGCAAGCAATGTTTGTTTAGGAGCTCCGCTGGCGTATGCGCGAGCAATGTTCATTTAAGAGCTCCGCAGGCTTTGGTGGGAGACACGTACATAGCTTGTTTAACAAAAATGTGTATTTTGGGATGTTAAATCCATCTTAGTGTTAAAGCTTTGTCGCATCCAGTGCCAGTGTTTTATATACAATTATACAGTGACGCCAAGCTGTTGCATTCTGTCTTTTGCACTCGTCCGAGTTTAGGAAAGCGTCATTGTAGTTGTCTGGAAACAATGCCAAAGTAAATCACCCGGGGAAGACATTTATCACTCATTTACGATCATAAAATCTGTGTTATATTGGAAGAATTTCTTCTTCTTTAAAAGAAAAAACCGTACTGTATACAAAGTCGATGAGATATTTTACGGACAGCCCTATTCCAGGCTTGTTTCTCGTTATTTCTCCGTGCCAGGTTGAATAAATAACGCTCGTCTGAATTATGTCAGCTTCAAAATTGAACAGCTACAGCGAGTGGATGAAGAGAAGTAATCTATGGATATAATTATGCTGCCGTCATAAGCCTACATGGTGTTTCATTTCAGTTTCATGACATATTTCGCAACCATTGGTACAAAGCCTATAAACTGAACATGGCGTATAAATATATAAATACACATATCGTAAAGAGGTGGAATTGTTAATGTAGCAGATAAAAAATTGAGGGTGCACCGATTAGGGATATACCGATTGAGGGTATACCGATTGGGGATACACCAAATGGGGATATACCGATTGGGTGTGTAAGAATTGGGGATTTACCGACTGAGGGTATACCGATTGAAGGTGTACCGATTGGGGGTGTACCGATTATGGGTATATTGATTGAAGGTGTACCGATTGGGGGTATACCGATTGGAGATATACCAACAGAGGGTATATACTGATCGAGGCTATGCCGATTGGGGATGTGCCAGTTTAGGGTATACCGATCGACGGTATATCGATCGAGGGTATACCGATTGGTGGTATACCTATTGGGGGTATACCGATCGAGGATATACAGATCGAGGGTATACCGATTGGTGGTATACCGATTGGGGATATACCGATCGAAGGCATACCGATTGGGGATGTAACAACTGAGGGTAACCGATAGAGGGTATACCGATTGGGGGTATATCAGTAGAATACATCCAGCCAAGACGCTTTGTATGTACTGTTTTTGCAATTCCTGATTTGAGTCCAATTGATATGGTCAATATTACGAGTACTCATAAAAGCAGAACGTGCACTCTCTGCCTATTCTGTTGTTGCTGCAACCTCTTGACGAGGGAGGGGCAAAGGCGTACTTCTTCGGCCTTTGTCCACTCATCATTCTGACATAAGTCAAATGGTCGCGAAAAATTAGTAAAGTAAACCATCCTATTTTACACGCATTATATGGACGTGGGAGAATACAAGCACCTATATATAAATACCTCTATTTAGAGAAGATTACAAAATAATTTTTGCTGAAAAGCGTTGTTGTTAGCACCGAATAATACCTAAATGAAGTTGACAAGGGACGCAAACATCGGGCCTTCTTATAACTACATTACAGATTGCTCTCCCTTGTCTGCTGAACTTTTGCATATCAGAAAGAAGTCTAAATTGTTTTAGTGCCATGTTAGTTTCACCAATACCGTTCATTAATAAAGGAATAATTAGTTTTTAAGCTTCCCATTACTTTGTTTTAATCATAACAACAATATTATCATAGCAACTCCTGTGGCCTTATTGTTAGAGAGTCCGCCTAAAATTCGGGAGACCTGGGATCAAATGCCGTACGAATCATACTTAAAAATGGTACTTGTTGTTGCCTGGGTTGGTGTTCAGCACTGAGAGTTATAGCAAGGAAACAGAAGTGGTTGGTCAGTATTACGCAACTGGGTGAGTTGTCATGCCTGTGGCCTTCGACATGATACTTCAGTGTCGGCAACCTTGACTCACCCTGCCACAAGAAGACATGTTAGATGTACGTACACCAAATAACTCCTCATATGACAAAAACATTGGTGAGTATGACGTAAATCCCCAAGCATACATACATATATTTCCATAATGGCTACCGGGAAAAGCACAGCGGGATATGGCGCTAGGTGCAAATCACCTAAAATATGTGTTAATTGACCAACAATGCAGAAATAAGTATTCGATTAAAAAGGAAACACGGTTTATACCCACACACCTATTGTAATCGTCGTCATATGACTACATAATTGTTCACTAGGACGTAATACACTATGCATACACACATACATACGTACATAGTCATGATGGCGTACTACATTCTGTTAGAACATGATGATGTACTACCTTCTGTTAGAACATGATGGTGTACTACATTCTGTTAGAACATGATGGTGTACTACATTCTGTTTTATCATGATAATATACTACATTCTGGTTAAACATTATGAGGTACTACCTTCTGTTAGGACATGATGATGTACTACCTTCTGTTAGAACATGATGGTGTACTACATTCTGTTAGAACATGATGATGTACTACCTTCTGTTAGAACATGATGGTGTACTACATTCTGTTAGAACATGATGATGTACTACCTTCTGTTAGAACATGATGGTGTACTACATTCTGTTAGAACATGATGGTGTACTACATTCTGTTTTATCATGATAATATACTACATTCTGGTTAAACATTATGAGGTACTACATTCTGTTTGAACATTATGATGTACTACATAGTGTTAGGACATGATGGTGTACTACATTCTGTTAGGACATGATAATGTACTACATTCTGTTTGACCATGGTGATGTACTACATTCTGTTTGAACGTGATGGTGTACTAGATTCTGGTTGAACATTATGATGTACTACATTCTGTTAGGACATGATGGTGTACTACATTCTGCTAGAACACGATGATGAGCTACATTCTGTTTGACCATGATGGTGTACTACATTCTGGTTGAACATTATGATGTACTACATTCTGTTAGGACATGATGGTGTACTACATTCTGCTAGAACATGATGATGTGCTACATTCTGTTTGATTTATTTAGTTATTTGATTGGTGTTTTACGCCGTACTCAAGAATATTTCAATTATACGACGGCAGCCAGCATTATGGTGGGAAGAAACCGGGCAGAGCCCGAGGGAAACCCACGACTATCAGCACGGTCCCACGTACGGCCGGAGAGGAAGCCAGCATGAACTGGACTTGAACTCACAGCGACCGCATTGGTGAGAGTCTCCTGCGTCATTGCGCTGTGCTAGCGCGCTAACCGACCATTCTGTTTGACCATGATGATGTACTGTATTCTGTAAGAACATGATGGTGTACTACATTCTGTTTGATCATGATGATGTACTACATTCTGTTAGAACATGATGGCGTACTATATTCTGTTTGAACATGATGATGTGCTACATTCTGTTTGACCATGATGATGTGCTATATTCTGTTTGACCATGATGGTGTACTATATTCTGTATGAATATGTTAGTATACTACATTCTGTTTGACCATGATGGTGTACTATATTCTATTTGAACATGATGGTGTACTACATTCTGTTAGGACATGATGGTGTACTATATTCTGTATGAATATCATAGTATACTACATTCTGTTAGACCATGATGATGTACTACATTCTGTTAGGACATGATGGTGTAATATATTCTATTTGAACATGATGATGCGCTATATTCTGTTTGACCATGATGGTGCACTATATTCTGTATGAATATGATAGTATACTACATTCTGTTTGACCATGATGATGTGCTATATTCTGTATGAATATGATAGTATACTACATTCTGTTTGACCATGATGATGTACTACATTCTGTTTGACCATGATGATGTACTACATTATGTTTGACCATGATGATGTACTACATTCTGTTTGACCATGATGATGTACTACATTCTGTTTGAGCATGATGATGTACTACATTCTGTTAGACCATGATGATGTACTACATTCTGTTTGACCATGATGATGTAGGCCTACTACATTCTGTTTGACCATGATGATGTACTACATTCTGTTTGACCATGATGATGTACTACATTCTGCATGTACATGAAGTTTAAACATCACAGTCGAGATTACGGAATATATATAGCATAGGCCATTTCATAGGCCAAATAAGTATGACGTCACCCGGGGCAATGGGTTTTTGATGTCGAAACCTGACTAAAGGCAATTTTGGTAGCGAGTATGACTGATTTCACAGAAAAGTGACTCGCTAAAAGAAGTCAACTATAGCCGCCATTTGATTTCACCAATATTTGTCCGAACTGGCGAGAACTGACCTCATTGACATGTGTGCGGAACATAGTGGGGTCAACTTAGCAACAGCGAGGGATGGGATGGTGACAGGGTCATGACCTGGGCAAGTTTCATTTAACAACCATTACATCTGAGGCAATAATCAACTGGAACAAATATGATTTTACTTTGTTTGTAAGACTTGACAAAAGTTGGACGTAGGCCTACGTTTCTCTTTTTGATCTTCAGTATATGTGCAGATTCCGATTCAAGTTTTGCAATATTAAATGAAAACTTAAAAAAAAACATATATATATGTATATATATATATATATATATATATATATATATATATATATATATATATATATATATATATATATATATATGTTCTATTTTTTAACATTTTTGTTATCAATAGACCAATGAATATTTTTTTACATTTTTAGAGAAGAAAAAATCGATTAAATCGGAAAAACATTCATTTAATAATGTCAAATTTCTATTTTTAATAACTGGGTGTCTTAGCCACTGCCATCGTAACTAGACAACGTGTCAAAAGTATCAATTTGCGTGAATTATGGTGTTTATTTGCATATGTGACCAATGTATATGCTAAGCACAAATACCTGCTTGATCTTAGCTCAACTAAAAATACTTGTAAAAACAATTCTGAGGTTTATGGTTCCTGTCAAATGCTCTGTTAAACAAATGGTATTTCCCAGAGTTGTTTGAACATTGGTAGTGTTGTCTGGATATTGAGAGTGTTGTCTACACAATAAAGTGTTGTCGGCACGTTTGAAGAGTTGTCTAAATATTTGAAATGTTTCTTGGTCATCGGGAGTATTGCCTGGACATTGGTAGTGTTGTCTGGATATGAGGAGGTTAACTTAGGCATTGGGACAGTTGTCGTGACATTGAAAGTCCTAGCTACACATTGGGATTGTTTTCTCGGTACTGGGAAGGTTATCTGGACATTGGGGAGTGTTTTCTGGAAAGTGGAAATGCTTTCTGAATATTGGGACATTTTGAATGTTGACTAGACTTTGTGACTGTTTTCTGGACACTGGTTGTTACGTTGACAGTGTTGGCTGGACATTGGCAGTGTTGGCTGGACATAGGGACTGTTGTCTGGACAATGGCATTGTTGTCTGGACATAGGGACTGTTGTCTGAACAATGGCATTGTTGTCTGGACATAGGGACTGTTGTCTGGAAATTGGAAGTGTTGTCTAGACTTCGACAGTGTTGGCTGGATATAGGAAGTGTTGTTCGGACATTGGCAGCGTTGTCTGGACATTGACAGTGTTGGCTGGGCATACGCAGGGTTGGCTGGACATACGCAGTGTTGGCTGGACATAGGGAGTGTTGTCTGGACATGGGAAGTGTAGTCTGAATATTGATAGTGTTTACTGGACATAGAGAGTGTTATTTGAACATTTACTCTGTGTCAGGACATTGATGAAGCTGTCTGAACATTGTGAGTGTTGTCTGAACATTGTATGTGTCCTCTGAACGTTGGCAGTGTTGTATGGACATTGAGAGACATTGAACGTGTTTTACGGGCATTATAAGTGTTGTGGAGACATTGATAGTGTTGCGTAGACAGTGAGGGTGTTTTCTTGACATCGAGTGTGTTGTATAGACATTGAGAGCGTTGTTTAGATATTCGGAGTCTTTTCTGGACGTTGGGAATCTTATATCGATGTTAAGAGTATTGTGTAGGCATTGCAGGTGTTGTGTACACTTTGAGGGTGTTATGTAGACATTGAGAGTGTGTTCTGGGGATTAAGTGCCTTGTATGGACATTGGGGGTGTTGTGTAGACATTGAGAGTGTTCTCTGGATATTGGGGTGTTGTGTGGATGTTGAGAATTTTGTGTAGACATTTGGGGTGTTATCTGGACAGTGAGAGTGTTGTATGGACATTGGGTGTGTTGTGTAAACTTTAGGAGGGGTGGTTGTCTGAGCAATGTAAATGTTCTCTGGACGTTGGAAGTGTTATACGGACGTTGAGAGTATTGTGTAGACATTGAGGGGTTTTTCTGAACATTGTGAGTGTTGTTTCAACATTGCAATTTTTCTCTGGACATGCGGTGTTTTGTATGGACATCGAGAGTGTTGTTTAGATATTGAGGGAGTTTTGTGAACATTGTGAGTGTTGTCTGACCACTGTAAGTGTTCTCTGAACGTTGGTAGTGTTGTATGGACTTTGACAGTGTTGTGTAGACATTGACGGTGTTGTCTGTACATTGGGAGTGTTGTATGGAAGAGGGCGTATTCTGCACATTGTGAGTCTTGTCTGACCACTGTAAGAGTTCTCTTTGAACTTTGGCAGTATTGTATGGACATTGAGAGTGTTGTGTAGACATTGAAGGTGATTTCTGGACATTGAGAGTGTTGTGTAGACATTGAGGGTGTTCTCTGGACATTTGGAGTGTTCTCTGGACATTGAGAGTGTTGTGTAGACATTGAGGGTGTTCTCTGGACATTGGGAATGTTGTATGGACATGGGGAGTGTTGTATGAACATTTAGGGTGTTGTCTTGACATTGGGGGAGCTGTATGGACATTGAGAGTGTCGTGTAGACATTGCGGGTGTTGTCGGTACATTGGGAATGATACCTGGACGTTGTAAGTGTCTGAACATAAGTGTCTTAACACTGAGAGTGTTGTTTCGACGCCCGGAATTTTATCTGGGAGTGTTGACTGAATACAGAGAGTGCTGTGACTGGATATATAGGAGTGTTGACTGAATACAGAGAGTGCTGTGACTGGATGTATACCAGTGTTGACTGAATACAGAGAGTGCTGTGACTGGATATATAGGAGTGTTGACTGAATACAGAGAGTGTTGTGACTGGATATATAGCAGTGTTGACTGAATACAGAGAGTGCTGTGCCTGGATATATAGAGAGCACATATAAATAACCAACCAAGATAAATGTAAGCGGATTTTAAATCCAAACTTTTACATTTCTTTTTCTATATCTGCGTATTTTAAACTGCACTGGGTTTAATTGCGTGAAGCAGTGAGCCTAGACTAACAGAAGATAACCATTAATGTTACTCATTCACAGGTATAGTCTGCATACTTTGTAATACGTGGTCTGAATATCCTCTTGAAATAAGTAGCCTAAATTAATGGTCCACAATGTGTAGTCTTCCAGACCTTGGTTAATCACACAAGGCATGATTAACAGCACAAAACAGTCTTCCAGACCTTGGTTAATCACACAAGGCATGATTAACAGCACAAAACAGTCTTCCAGACCTTGGTTAATCACACAAGGCATGATTAACAGCACAAAACACACAAACCACACAGTCTGGCAATCCATTATCTGGCAAGAGCCAGGAAGATAGTGGTGCAGTAGACAGACGATTAGATTGTTATCTACAAAATATGACATACCAACGATGTTAACAAATGGAAGCCCGTCATCTGAAGGAGAGCAGCATTATATCAATCTTCATAAAACATTAGGTGAAGCCTAAAGCAGCCCTACCGAAGCGTTTTCTGAAGTAAGCAATGAACATGTATTCATAATAACTTCAGTTTTATTACTGCTTCAACAGTTTGCGAATCGCCATAAATCAACAAAAAAGCTAAACCGCTCCTTAAAGCCTTCGCTAACATTATCCGATATAAATACATACATGACAGGGTTCATCGGCTACCTTTCTCCTCTGACTACAACGAATCTGGAATCTTTTAGACGACGAACTATACCGTTCCAAGTTTCGTTTTCTATGAGCATTCAATGGTGAGGATGACTAGAGAGTCACCCAATGAGCCGAGGATAACAGTGGAGCTGTAGGGAACCGGTAGCATCGGTCGTAGGTTTTGTTGCACTGAGACGTGTGCAGACGCGTTGGCTATGTTCCCATAGATAGGTAGACATGTTCACGCGGTTAGCAGCGTAAATCTGAAAGCTTATCCCCTGCACCATGGTCACGGCTCCTTTCTCAAAGCAAGTAAAATCCTGCAAGTCTATTACTAACTATGACTTTAACTAATTAACCAGTTTCTTAAAATAATCGTGTTCTTTAGTCGCGTTTTATGTGCTAATTAATGTCTGCCTACATGCACTTAAAAAACTCTTCACGTTTGTTTTTTTCCAGTCACGATTTGATCTGTCGCTTGATCACAGTCACAGTCCTGCATCAGATATTGCTGCAGAACGAACAGTTTTGTCCCCTTTGACAGCACGTTAATCTCTCTGGCACACGCGCGAGCTATCACAATAAATGTACACAGATGTGGTTAACACATTATAATGGGTTATCACTTGAAATTTGTGTTCATCAGTGTGGGCGTATCACATTCATCCAGACACCAGTAGGTAAGAGCACATCCCAGAGTGTTTTAATCCGAAACCATCTCCTTGTACAGCCGCCCCCTCCCCTGTATATGTAAAACATATTCATGTTATTAATAAATCAATTCTGTTAAGGACAGATGATTCATCTGTGAATCATTTTCACCCACACCTGTACTCTTTATCCTGTACAGCTATACTCTCTATCACGTACAGCTATACTCTTTATCCTGTACAGCTATATTCTGTATTCATACTCTGTACAGCTACATTCTTTGTTCTGTAGAGTTGTATCCGTACTCTGTACAGCTGTATTCTTTACTCTATAACGCTATATTTTTTTTATTTGTATTCGGTACAGTTGCATTCTTTTTCTGTACAGCTGTACTCTTTTCACAATTTTAGCAATCACTGGCCATAGCAATCACCCCCATTAGTGCATGTAATACATGGTACGCGATCTCTTCTGACATTTCCATTTCATATATTGAGAATCACTGGACAAGGATTTTATTTACATCACTACACATGGCTTATAAACAGCATCGTACATGAGTTATTTACATCATTATTTATTTGACTTGTGTTTTGCGCCGTACTCAAGTATTTCACTTATAGTCGGCCAGCATTATTGTGGTAGGAAACCGGGCAGAGCGAGGAGAAAACCCACGACCATCAGCAGGTTGCTTCCAGACCTTCCCACTTACCGCTGAAGAGGAAGCCAGCATGAGCTCGACTTGAACTCACAGCGACTACATTGGTGAGAGGCCTCTGGATCATTACGCTGCGCTAACGCGCTAACTAACTGAGCCACGGAGGCCCCTCTTTACATCATTAGAATGAATGAATGATTATGGTATAATGCCACATGGACAATATTTCAGCCATATCGTGGACAAACTTCATTAGCCACGGGTTATTTACATCATCAGAAATGGGTTATTTACATTATTGGACACGGATTACTAACATCACTGCACATGAGTTAGTTACATCATTGCACATGGGTTATTTACAACATTACAAATGAATTATTTACACCACTGAACATGGGTAATTTACATAATGGAACATAAGTTGTTTACATCATCACACATTAGCTTTTTCACATCATTGGACACGGATTATTTACATCAATACACATGGGCAATTTACATCATTGCACATAAATTATTTACAACATGGTTTATTTACACCACTGGACATGAATTATTTACGTCTTTAAACATCGATTACTTACGTCATGGATTATTTATATCATTGAACATGGATTATTTTCATCATTAGACATAGATTATTTACACTACTGGACATCATGGAACATAAGCTATTTGCATCATTTGACATAGGATTTTTACATCATTGGGCATGGATTATTTACATCATTTGATATGGACTATTTACATCATTTGACATGGATTATTTACATCATTGCACATGGATGATTTCCATCAAAAGACATGGATTATTTACATCATCTGACATGGATTATTTACGTCATTGGACATGGATTATTTACATCATTTGACATGGATGATTTGCATTATTGTTCACGGAAAATTTACATCATTGGACATGGATTATTTACATCATTTGACATGGACGATTTATATCATTGGACATGGATGATTTGCATCATTTGTCATGGATAATTTACATTATTGTTCACGGATTATTTACATCATTGGACATGGATTATTTACATCATTGGACACAGATAATTACATCATTTGACATGGAGTATTTACATCATTGGACATGGATCATTTGCATCGTTTGACATAGATTATTTACACCATTTGACATGGATGATTTACATCATCTGACATGAATTTTTTATGTGAGTTGACATGGATTATTTACATCATTGGATATGGATTATTTACATCATTGGACATGGATGATTTACACCGTTTGACACAGATTATTCACATCATTTGAAATGGATGATTTACATCATGGGACATGGATAATTTACATCATTTGACATGGATGATTTACATCATTGGACACGAATTATTTACATCATTGGACATGGATGATTTACATCATTGGACATGGATGATTTACATCATCTGACATGGATTATTTACATCATTGGACACGGATTATTTTAAATCATTTGACATGGATTTTTTACATCATTGGACATGAATTATTTACATCATCGGACATGGATGATTTGCTTCGTTTGATATAGATTATTTACATCATTTGACATGGATTATTTACATCATTTGACATGGAAGATTTACATCATCTGACATGGATTTTTTACGTCACTTGACATGGATTATTTACATCACTGAATATGGATTATTTACATCATTGGACATGGATTGTTTACACCGTTTGACACGGATTATTCACATCATTTCACATGGATGATTTACATCATTGGACATGGATATATTAAATCATTTGACATGGATGATTTACATTTTTCTTCACGGATTATTTACATCATTGGACATGGATGATTTACCTCATTGGGCACGGATTAGTTACATAATCCGAGATGGATTATTTCCGTCATTGGATATGGATTATTTGCAAGATTTGACATGGATGATTTGCCTCATTTGACATGGATTATTTACATCATATGACATGGAGCATTTACATCATTGGATATGGATTATTTACATCATTGGCCATGGAATATTTACATCATTGGACATGGATTATTTACATCATTTGACATGGAAGATTTACATCATCTGACATGGATTTTTTACGTCAGTTGACATGGATTATTTACATCACTGAATATGGATTATTTACATCATTGGACATGGATTGTTTACACCGTTTGACACGGATTATTCACATCATTTCACATGGATGATTTACATCATTGGACATGGATATATTAAATCAATTGACATGGATGATTTACATTTTTCTTCACGGATTATTTACATCATTGGACATGGATGATTTACCTCATTGGACACGGATTAGTTACATAATCCGAGATGGATTATTTCCGTCATTGGATATGGATTATTTACAAGATTTGACATGGATGATTTGCCTCATTTGACATGGATTATTTACATCATATGACATGGAGCATTTACATCATTGGATATGGATTATTTACATCATTGGACATGGAATATTTACATCATTGGACATGGATTATTTACATCATTTCACATGGAGTATTTACATCATTGGATATGGACGATTTGCATCGTTTGACATGGATTATTTTCATCATTGGACATGGATGATTTACATCATTTGACATGAATAATTCACATCATTTGACATGGATTATTTACATCATTGAACATGGATTATTTTCATCATTAGACATAGATTCTTTACACTACTGCACATGAGTTATTTACATCATGGAACATAAGCTATTTGCATCATTTGACATGGGATTTTTTAAGTCATTGGGCATGGATTATTTACATCATTTGACATAGACTATTTACATCATTTGACATGGATTATTTACATCATTGCACATGGATGATTTCCATCAAAAGACATGGATTATTTATATCATCTGACATGGAATATTTACGTCATTGCACATGGATTATTTACATCATTTGTCATGGATGATTTACATTATTGTTCACGGATTATTTACATCATTGGTCATGGATTATTTACATCATGGGACATAGATTATTTACATCATTTGACATGGAATATTTACATCATTGGACATGGATTATTTACACCAATTGTCATGGATGATTTACATCATCTGACATGAATATTTTACGTGAGTTGACATGGATTATTTACATCATTGGATATGGATTATTTACATCATTGGACATGGATGATTTACACCGTTTGACACGGATTATTCACATCATTTGACATGGAAGATTTACATCATGTGACATGGATGATTTACATCATTTGACATGGATTTTTTACATCATTGGACACGGATTATTTGCATCCTTGCACATTGACGATTTAAATCAAAAGACATGGATTATTTGCATCATTTGACATGGATTATTTACATCATTGGACATGGATGATTTACATCATTGGACACGGATTATTTACATCATCCGAGATGGATTATTTCCGTCATTGGATATGGATTATTTACAAGATTTGACATGGATGATTTGCCTCATTTGACATGGATTATATACATCATATGACATGGATGATTTACATTATTGTTCACGGATTATTTACATCATTTGACATGGAATATTTACATCATTGGACATGGATTATTTACATCATTTAACATGGATGATTTACATCATTTGACATGGATTATTTACATCATTGGACACGGATTATTTACATCATTTGACATGGAGTATTTACATCATTGGAAATGGATGATTTGCATCGTTTGACATGGATTATTTACATCATTTGACATGGATTTTTTACATCATTGGACATCGAAATGATTTACATCATTTGACATGGATGATTTACATCATTGAACACGGATTATTTACATCATTGGACATGGATGATTTACATCATCTGGCATGGATTTTTTAAGTCATTGGATATGGATTATTTACATGATTTGACATGGATTAATTTGACATGGATGATTTACATTATTGTTCACGGATTAATTACACCATTTGACATGGATGATTTACATTATTGTTCACGGATTATTTACATCATTTGACATGGAATATTTACATCATTGGCCATGGATGATTTGCATCATTTGACATGGATTATTTACATCATTGGCCATGGATGATTTACATCATTTGACACGAATTATTTACATCATTTGACATGGAATATTTACATCATTGGACATGAATGATTTACACCGTTTGACGTGGATTTTTTACATTATTGGACACGGATTATTTACATCATTTGACATGGATTATTTACATCATTTGACATGGATTTTTAAAATCTCTTGACAAGGATGATTTTAATTATTGAACATAAATTACTTCTTTCACTGGACATGGATTATTTACATCATTGGACATGAATTATTTACATCATTTGACATGGATTTTTTACATCATTGGACAACATTTATTTAGACTATTGAGCATGAGTTACCTACATCAGTGGACATGGATTATTCACATTATTGTAGTTGGTTTTTTTACATCATTAAACACGGATTACTCAAATCATTGGACATTAGTTTTTTAAATCATTGGACATAGATTTTTTAACATCACCGAACATGGATTTTTTACATCACTGAACATGGAATTTTTACATTATTAAACATGAGTTTTTTACATTACTGAACATGGATTATTTACAGAATTGAACATAGATTTTTTTACATCACTGAACATTAAAATTGACATTATTAATCATTATATGGATTATTGACCCACTTGGACCTGGATCATCTACATTATTGGAAATTAGCTATCTACATCATTGCACATGAATTATTTCATATTACTGAACATTGATTATTTACATTATTTACCGCACAAGAACTATTTTCTTGTACGTGCATTTTTTGCTAACAGATTATTTCCATAAACTAACATGGATTATTTACATCACCTGACATGGACTATTTGCTTCACCTGACATGAATTATTTACATCACCTGACATGGATTATTTGGATCACCTGACATGGATTATTTACATCTCCTGACATGGACTTTTTACATCACCTGACATGGATTATTTGCATTACCTGACATGGACAAAATTGCTTCACCTGACATGAATTATTCACTTCGCCGAGCGTCGATTATTTGCATCGGCTGGCGTGGATTATTTGCATCACCTGACGTGTATTATTTACATCGCCGAGAGTGAATTATGTGCTTCACCTCACGTGAATTATTTACATCGCCTGACATGGATTATTTGCTTCACCTGACATGGATTATTTACATCTCCTGACATGGACTTTTTACATCACCTGACATGGATTATTTGCTTCACCTCACGTGAATTATTTACATCGCCTGACATGGATTATTTGCTTCACCTGACATGGACTTTTTACATCACCTGACATGGATTATTTGCTTCACCTGACTTGAATTATTTACATCGCCGAGTGTGGATTATTTGCATCATCTGACATGGATTATTTGCAACACCTGACATGGATTATTTGCAACACCTGACATTGATTATTGGCATCATCTGACATGGACTATTTGTTTCACCTGACTTGAATTATTTACATCGCCGAGTGTGGATTATTTGCATCATCTGACATGGATTATTTGCAACACCTGACATGGATTATTTGCAACACCTGACATGGATTATTTGCAACACCTAACATGGACTATTTGCATCAGCTGACATGGACTATTTACATCAGCTGACACGGATTATTGGCATCACCTGACATGGACTATTTGCTTCACCTGACTTGAATTAACTCTTTAAGAGGGTGAGTACCCTCTCATTGTACAACTTTACAAACTTAGGGTGAAGGCGTTTAGTGGGATAGTTTTCACACACAGCTTTCTGCTGTAAGGTGTTTAACTGTGAATTGGTCACATGTCACACATGATGCTAAGAAATGCCAATGGATATGTACATGCCATATGCACGACCCTTCGGTATATAGCTATCCAGGTAAGAATAATATGCTAAGTCAAAATTCAAACTTGGAGTGGCAGAAAAAAAATTTAGACCTGTATAAATACAAGTCTAGACAAGATGTAATATAATGAGAGTATTTAGTTTTAAAATCATCAATTTGCTATACATTAGTTGTATAAATTTAGAATAACATCAATCAATCGTGTGGTGAACGCTCAAGATTGGTGAAGAAAACTCTTTAAGAATTATTTACATCGCCGAGTGTGGATTATTTGCATCAACTGGTGTGAATTATTTGCATCACATGGCGTTGATTATTTACATCGCCTGGCGTGGATTATTTGCTTCACCTGACTTGAATTATTTACATCGCCGAGTGTGGATTATTTGTATCACCTGTCGTTGATTATTTACATCACATGGCGTTGATTATTTACATCACTTGACGTGAATTATTTACATCGCCTGGCCTGAATTATTCACATCGCCTAAAGTCGGGTTATTTGCATCTCCCGACGTGAATTATTTGCATCACCTGGCGTGGATTATTTGCATCAACTGGCGTGGATTATTTACATCACCTGGCGTGGATTATTTGCATCAACCGGCTTAGATTATTTGTATCGCCTGAAGTGAGTTATTTACATCGCACAAAGTGGGTTATTTGCATCTCCTGACGTGAATTATTTGCACCGCCTTGCGTGGATTATTTGCATCACCTGACGTGAATTATTTACATCACCTCGGGTGGATTATTTGCATCAACTGGCGTGGATTATTTACATCACCAGGCGCAGATTATTTGTATCTCCTGACGTGAATTATATAAATCATCTAGCGTGGATTATTTGCATCAATTGTCGTGGATTATTTACATCGCCTGGCGTGAATAATTTTCTTCGCCTGGTGTCAGTTATTTGCATCGCCTGGCCTGGATTATTTGCTTTTCCTGACATGAATTATTTGTATCGCCTGAAGTGAAAAATTTACATCTCCTAAAATGGGTGATTTGCATCTCCTGACGTGAATTATTTACATCGCTGGCGGCTGTCGTATAAGTAAAATATTTGTGAATATGGCGTAAACCACCAATCAAATAAATAAATCAATCTACGTGTGTTACCTAATATGCCCATGTGTCTTATATAATATATCCGTGTGTGTTAGATACTATGCCCATGTGTGTTAGATACTATGCCAGTATGTGTGTTAGATAACTTGTCCAAGTGTGTTAACTAATATGCCCATGTGTGTTAGATAACATGCCCATGTTTGTTAGATAACATGCCCATGTTTGTTAGATAATATGCCCATGTGTGTTAGATAATATGCCTGTGTGTGTTAGATATTATGTCCATGTGTGTTAGATAATATGCCCATGTGTGTTAGATAATATGCCCATGTGTGTTAGATAATATGCCCATGTGTGTTAGATAATATGCCCATGTGTGTTGGATACTTTGTGTGTAAGATGTTTGCTAGATAACATGACCATGTTTTTAGATAATATGCCCATGTGTGTTGAATATTATGTGTGTAAGATATTGTGCCCATGTGAGCTGGATAATATAAACCCACGGCCAGAAGAAACTTAATTACTCCGTGAGTTAAATTTAACCAGCCTTTTCACAAAGTAATACCAAATTGTTGTAGGAAAACATTGTGCGAAGCATATTCCCATGCGCGACAAGCGTCAAATACGCCCACACAAATTTGTTTTGAGACAACGAAGAAAGTTAAAAAATCACGTGACCCATGCATGGCCGCAACTGCACATGTAATAAGTGAACAAAAACGTTACACACAGTTTGCTGGACCTGCACAGTGACTAAAAACCATCAAAGTAATGCCACGATTGACTCCTGAACAACTCGAGAGGGCCCTGGGTATGGTACCCAGCCACCCATGCCCACATTGCAAGGACCTTCGGCTGCTCTCTTATGACTAGTATAATATGATATAAAATGTAATATAATATAAAGAACAGGCAGGGCTAGGGTAACTACGCCCAGAGAAGACGGGTACCTGTGCACCTTACTCATGAGGAACCGCTTCCTGACGTCATCTTCAATCAATGCCGTAGGTCACCGGGTCAGTCGGCGGACCGAGTCCAGGAGACTTATGACTCACGGAATTAGGGCCTGTCGACCATTCAGAGGGTAGTTGTTGACAGCCGAACATCGTCGCCAGAGATTACCATGGGCTCGAATTGTACGCACTTGGCAGCTACGTGACTGGCAACGTGTTGTTTTCACGGATGAAAGCCGCTTCTGCCTGTTTCGAGCCGATGGCAGACAGTGAGTTTACCGTTGAAGAGGTAAATGAACGGCTGCATCATGCGTCCAGGAGTTTTAAAATTTTAAAAATAATCAGCTTTTTGTATACTTTGCCCATTGTTAATCAAGATGGAATGACTATTTTTCTACACATGGTCTGTTTAAATCACTTGTAAAATGATTTGAGGGCTGCTTTGTCCATTCTTACTCCAGTCTTCAATATCTAAAGTCATTGGTCTTTTCAACAAATTAAACTTCAGTCATCCTGTTTTCGTTTTGGCAAAATAAATTGATCTGAACTCTTTGTAAAGTTTCTTTTGGCCGTCAGTTTAATTACATGTGTTAGATAATCTGTTCGTGTGCACTATAATCTGTCTCTCCTAACTTTCGGCTAAACTCAGTTCTCTATAAAATCAGACACACTCGCTGTCAAAGAAGGCCTTATTCAATGATACGCAGCACCGGCAACTGAGTGGTTTTAATTGTTAACAACCATAGCCATATAATCTGCGTCCAGATTATTTGATAAAACGCTGTCATTCCTGTATCGATACAATCATTGCTAAGCGAATGAACGCAATCAGTATTTAAATCGTGTACCATGCTCGTTAATAAGTTGTTAACAATTAAAACCACTCAGTTGCCTTTTGACTGCAACTATTAATATATTTAACGTGCGACTAAAATTCAAACGGTGAAAAAACAGCCACTGGCCCCGGGTTAAGCAGAATCAAACACGGTTATATATCAGGGTGAGTACCCTCTCATTGTACAACTTTACAAACTTAGGGTGAAGGCGTTTAGTGGGATAGTTTTCACACACAGCTTTCTGCTGTAAGGTGTTTAACTGTGAATTGGTCACATGTCACACATGATGCTAAGAAATGCCAATGGATATGTACATGCCATATGCACGACCCTTCGGTATATAGCTATCCAGGTAAGAATAATATGCTAAGTCAAAATTCAAACTTGGAGTGGCAGAAAAAAAATTTAGACCTGTATAAATACAAGTCTAGACAAGATGTAATATAATGAGAGTATTTAGTTTTAAAATCATCAATTTGCTATACATTAGTTGTATAAATTTAGAATAACATCAATCAATCGTGTGGTGAACGCTCAAGATTGGTGAAGAAAACTCTTTAAGAATGGAGATCATCTATGTCAGTACTGATGTAAATGGGGTGTGTTAGTACTAATGGAGATGGAGTATATCAGTACTGATGGAGGTGGGGTATGTCAGTACTAATGGAGATAAGGTATGTCAGTACTGATGGAGATGGGGTATATCAGTACTGATGGAGGTGGGGTATGTCAGTACTAATGGAGATAAGGTATGTCAGTATTGATGGAGGTGGGGTATGTCAGTACAGATGGAGATCATC
Source organism: Liolophura sinensis (assembly GCF_032854445.1). NCBI lineage: Eukaryota > Metazoa > Mollusca > Polyplacophora > Chitonida > Chitonidae > Liolophura > Liolophura sinensis. The sequence goes on from NC_088295.1 coordinate 219,068, forward strand.
TATGTCAGTACTGATGTAAATGGGGTGTGTTAGTACTAATGGAGATAGGGTATATCAGTACTGATGGAGATGGGGTATGTCAGTTCTGATGGAGATGGGGTATGTCAGTACTGATGTAAATGGGGTGTGTTAGTATTAATGGAGATGGGGTATATCAGTACTGATGGAGGTGGGGTATGTCAGTACTAATGGAGATGGGGTATGTCAGTATTGATGGAGATAGAGTACGTCTGTACTGATGGAGATGGGGTATGTCAGTACTGATGTAGAATGTGTATTTCAGTACTGATGGAGATGGGATATGTCAGTACCGATGGAGATGATGTAAACAGTACTGATGGAGATGGGATATGTCAGCACTGATGGAGATGAGGTATGTCAGTATTGATGGAGATGATGTAAACAGTACTGATGGAGATGGGATATGGCAGTACTGATGGAGATGATGTAAACAGTACTGATGGAGATGGGATATGTCAGCACAGATGAAGATGAGGTATGTCAGTATTGAAGGAGATGTCAGTACTGATGGAGATGGGGTATGTCAGTACTGATGGAGATGGGGTATGTCAGTATTGATGAAGATGGGGTATGTCAGTACTGATAGAGATGATGTAATCAGAACTGATGGAAATGGGATATGTCAGTACAAATGGAGATGCGGTATGTCAGTACTGATGGAGATGCGGTATGTCAGCACTGATGGAGATGTCAGTACTGATAGACATGGGGTACTTCAGTACTGATGGAGATGGGGTATGTCAGTTTTAATGGAGATGGGATATGTCAGCACTGATGGAGATGCGGTATGTCAGTACTGATGAAGATGTCAGTACTAATGGAGATGGGGTATGTCAGTACTAATGGAGATGGGATATGTCAGTACTGATGTAGATGGGGTATGTCAGTACTAATGGAGATGAGGTATGTCAGTATTGATGGAGATGGGGTATGTCAGTACTGATGGAGATGGGGTATGTCAGTACTGATGTAGATGGGGTATGTCAGTACTGATGGAGATGAGGTATGTCAGTATTGATGGAGATGGGGTATGTCAGTACTGATGGAGATGGTGTATGTCAGCACTCATGGAGATGGGATATGTCAGCACTGATGCAAATAATGTGTGACAGTATTGATGTAGATGGGGTATGTCAGTATTGATGGAGATGAGGTATGTCAGTATTGATGGAGATGGTGTATGTCAGTACTCATGGAGATGGGATATGTCAGTACTGATGTAGATGGGGTATGTCAGTACTAATGGAGATGAGGTATGTCAGTACTAATGGAGATGGGGTATGTCAGTACTCATGGAGATGGGGTATGTCAGTACTGATGGAGATGGGGTATGTCAGTACTGATGTAGATGGGGTATGTCAGTACTAATGGAGATGGGGTATGTCAGTTTTAATGGAGATGGGATATGTCAGCACTGATGGAGATGCGGTATGTCAGTACTGATGAAGATGTCAGTACTAATGGAGATGGGGTATGTCAGTACTAATGGAGATGAGGTATGTCAGTATTGATGAAGATGGGGTATGTCAGTACAAATGGAGATGGGGTATGTCAGTACTGATGTAGATGGGGTATGTCAGTACTAATGGAGATGGGGTATGTCAGAACTAATAGAGATGTGGTACGTCAGTACTGATGGAGATGGTGTATGTCAGTACTCATGGAGATGGGATATGTCAGTACAAATGGAGATGGGGTATGTCAGTACTAATGGAGATGAGGTATGTCAGTATTGATGGAGATGGGGTATGTCAGTACTGATGGAGATGGGGTATGTCAGTACTGATGGAGATGGGGTATGTCAGTACAAATGGAGATGGGGTATGTCAGTACTGATGTAGATGGGGTATGTCAGTACTAATGGAGATGGGGTATGTCAGAACTAATAGAGATGTGGTACGTCAGTACTGATGGAGATGGTGTATGTCAGTACTGATGGAGATGGGATATGTAAACACTGATGCAGATAATGTATGACAGTAATTATGTAGATGGGGTATGTCAGTACTGATGGAGATGGGGTATGTCAGTACTGATGTAGATGGGGTATGTCAGTACTAATGGAGATGGGGTATGTCAGAACTAATAGAGATGTGGTACGTCAGTACTGATGGAGATGGGGTATGTCAGTACTGATGTAGATGGGGTATGTCAGTACTAATGGAGATGGGGTATGTCAGAACTAATAGAGATGTGGTACGTCAGTACTGATGTAGATGGGGTATGTCAGTACTAATGGAGATGGTGTATGTCAGAACTAATAGAGATGTGGTACGTCAGTACTGATGGAGATGGGGTATGTCAGTACAAATGGAGATGGGGTATGTCAGTACTAATGGAGATGGGGTATGTCAGAACTAATAGAGATGTGGTAAGTCAGTACTGATGGAGATGGGGTATGTCAGTACAAATGGAGATGGGGTATGTCAGTACTGATGTAGATGGGGTATGTCAGTGCAAATGGAGATGGGGTATGTCAGTACTGATGTAGATGGGGTATGTCCGTACTAATGGAGATGAGGTATGTCAGTATTGATGGAGATGGGGTATGTCAGTACAAATGGAGATGGGGTATGTTAGTACTGATGTAGATGGGGTATGTCAGAACTGATGGAGATGGGATATGTAAACACTGATGCAGATAATGTATGACAGTAATTATGTAGATGGGGTATGTCAGTACTGATGGAGATGGGGTATGTCAGTACTAATGGAGATGAGGTATGTCAGTATTGATGGAGATGGGGTATGTCAGTACAAATGGAGATGGGGTATGTCAGTACTGATGTAGATGGGTTATGTCAGTACTAATGGAGATGGGATATGTCAGTACTAATGGAGATGGGGTATGTCAGTACTCATGGAGATGGGGTATGTCAGTGCTAATGGAGATGGGGTATGTCAGAACTAATAGAGATGTGGTACGTCAGTACTGATGGAGATGGTGTATGTCAGATGTGATGGTAATGGGATATGTCAGCACTGATGAAGATAATGTATGACAGTATCAATGTAGATGGGGTATGTCATTACTGATGAAGATGCAGTATGTCAGTACTGATAGAGATACGGTATGTGAGCACTGATGGAGATGGTGTATGTCAGATGTGATGGTAATGGGATATGTCAGCACTGATGAAGATAATGTATGACAGTATCAATGTAGATGGGGTATGTCAGTACTGATGGAGATGCGGTATGTCAGTACTGATGGAGATGTCAGTACTATTGGAGATGATGTAGTCAGTACTAATGGAGATGCAGTATGGAGATTAGATATGTCAGTACTAATGGAGATGCAGTATGTCAGTACTGATGGAGATGCAGTATGTCAGTACTGATGGAGATGGGATATGTCAGTACTAATGGAGATGCAGTATGTCAGTACTGATGAAGATGAGATATGTCAGTACTGATGGAGATGGTGTATGTCAGCACTCATGGAGATGGGATATGTCAGCACTGATGCAAATAATGTGTGACAGTAATTATGTAGATGGGGTATGTCAGTACTGATGGAGATGAGGTATGTCAGTATTGATGGAGATGTGATATGTCAGTATTGATGGGGATGGGGTATGTCAGTGCTGATGGAGATGATGTATGACAGTACTGATGGAGATGAGGTATGTCAGTATTGATGGAGATGTGATATGTCAGTATTGATGGGGATGGGGTATGTCAGTGCTGATGGAGATGATGTATGACAGTACTGATGGAGATGATGTATGACAGTATTGATGGAGATGGGGTATGTCAGTACTGTTGGAGATTGGATATGTCAGTACTGATGGAGATGCGGTACGTCAGTACTGATGGAGATGGTGTATGTCAGTACTCATGGAGATGGGATATGTCAGCACTGATGCAGATAATGTATGGCAATATTAATGTAGATGGGGTATGTCAGTACTAATGGAGATGGGGTATGTCAGTACTAATAGAGATGTGGTAGGTCAGTACTGATGGAGATGTGGTACGTCAGTACTGATGGAGATGGGGTATGTCAGTACTGATGGAGATGGGGTATGTCAGTACTGATGGAGATGGGGTATGTCAGTTGTGATGGAGAAGGGATATGTCAGCACTGATGCAGATAATGTATGACAGTATTAATATAGATGGGGCATGTCAGTACTGATGGAGATGCGGTATGTCAATACTGATGGCGAAACGGTATGTCAGTACTGATGGTAATGTCAGTACTGATGCTGATGATGTAATCATTACTGATGGAGATGGGATATGTCATTACTGGTGGAGATGGGGTATGACAGTACTGATGTAGATGGGGTATGTCAGTACTAATGGAGATGGGGTATGTCAGAACTAATAGAGATGTGGTACGTCAGTACTGATGGAGATGGTGTATGTCAGTACTCATGGAGATGGGATATGTCAGTACTGATGTAGATGGGGTATGTCAGTACTAATGGAGATGGGGTATGTCAGAACTAATAGAGATGTGGTACGTCAGTACTGATGGAGGTGGTGTATGTCAGTACTCATGGAGATGGGATATGTAAACACTGATGCAGATAATGTATGTCAGTACTGATGGAGATGGGATATGTCAGTACAAATGGAGATGGGGTATGTCAGTACTGATGTAGATGGGTCATGTCAGTACTAATGGAGATGGGGTATGTCAGAACTAATAGAGATGTGGTACGTCAGTACTGATTGAGATGGTGTATGTCAGTACTCATGGAGATGGGATATGTAAACACTGATGCAGATAATGTATGACAGTAATTATGTAGATGGGGTATGTCAGTACTGATGGAGATGGGATATGTCAGTACTGATGGAGATGGTGTATGTCAGTACTCATGGAGATGGGATATGTAAACACTGATGCAGATAATGTATGACAGTAATTATGTAGATGGGGTATGTCAGTACTCATGGAGATGGGATATGTCAGTACTGATGTAGATGGGGTATGTCAGTACTAATGGAGATGGGGTATGTCAGAACTAATAGAGATGTGGTACGTCAGTACTGATGGAGGTGGTGTATGTCAGTACTCATGGAGATGGGATATGTAAACACTGATGCAGATAATGTATGTCAGTACTGATGGAGATGGGATATGTCAGTACAAATGGAGATGGGGTATGTCAGTACTGATGTAGATGGGTCATGTCAGTACTAATGGAGATGGGGTATGTCAGAACTACTAGAGATGTGGTACGTCAGTACTGATTGAGATGGTGTATGTCAGTACTCATGGAGATGGGATATGTAAACACTGATGCAGATAATGTATGACAGTAATTATGTAGATGGGGTATGTCAGTACTGATGGAGATGGGATATGTCAGTACTGATGGAGATGGTGTATGTCAGTACTCATGGAGATGGGATATGTAAACACTGATGCAGATAATGTATGACAGTAATTATGTAGATGGGGTATGTCAGTACTGATGTAGATGGGGTATGTCAGTACTGATGTAGATGGGGTATGTCAGTACTGATGGAGGTGGGATATGTCAGCACTGATGGAGATGGGATATGTCAGTACTTATAGAGATGTGGTATGTCAGTTCTGACGGAGATGGGGTATGTCAGATGTGATGGTAATGGGATATGTCAGCACTGATGAAGATAATGTATGACAGTATCAATGTAGATGGGGTATGTCATTACTGATGAATATGCAGTATGTCAGTACTGATAGAGATGTCAGTACTATTGGAGATGATGTAGTCAGTACTAATGGAGATGCAGTATGGAGATTAGATATGTCAGTACTAATGGAGATGCAGTATGTCAGTACTGATGAAGATGAGATATGTCAGTACTGATGGAGATGGTGTATGTCAGCACTCATGGAGATGGGATATGTCAGCACTGATGCAAATAATGTATGTCAGTACTGATGGAGATGATGTAAACAGTACTGATGGAGATGGAATATGTCAGCACTGATGGAGATGAGGTATGTCAGTATTGATGGAGATGGGGTATGTCAGTATTGATGGGGATGGGGTATGTCAGTGCTGATGGAGATGTGATATGTCAGCATTGATGGAGATGAGGTACGTCAGCACTGATGGAGATGTGATATGTCAGTATTGATGGGGATGGGGTATGTCAGTGCTGATGGAGATGATGTATGACAGTACTGATGGAGATGATGTATGACAGTATTGATGGAGATGGGGTATGTCAGTACTGATGGAGATGGTTTTTGGAGATGGTGTATGTCACTACTCGTGGAGATGGGGTATGTCAATATTGATAGAGATGGGGTATGTCTATACTGATAGAGATAGTGTATGTCAGTACTGATGGAGATGGGTTATGTCAATATTGATAGAGATGGGGTATGTCTATACTGATAGAGATGGGGTATGTCAATACTAATGGAGATGAAGTAATAAGTACAGATGGAGATGGGGTATGTCAGTACTGATGGAGATGGGGTATGTCAGTACTGATTGAGATGGGGTATGTCAGTTGTGATGGAGATGGCTATGTCCGTTCTGATGGAGATGAGGTATGTCAGTTGTGATGGAGATGGGATATGTCAGTCTGATGCAGATAATGTATGACAGTATTGATGGAGATGTGATATGTCAGTATTGATGGGGATGGGGTATGTCAGTGCTGATGGAGATGATGTATGACAGTACTGATGGAGGTGGTGTAAACAGTACTGATGGAGATGGGATATGGCAGTACTGATGGAGATGGGATATGTCAGTGCTGATGGAGATGATGTATGACAGTATTGATGTAGATGGGGTATGTCAGTACTGATGGAGATGGTGTATGTCAGTACTGATAGAGATGGGGTACGTCAGTATTGATGGAGTTGGTTTTTGAAGATGGGGTATCTCACTACTGGTGCAAATAGTGTATGTCAGTACTGATGGAGATGGGGTATGTCAGTACTGATGGAGATGGGGTATGTCAGTACTGATGGAGATGGGGTTTGTCAGTATTGATGGGGATAGTGTATGTCAGTAATGATGGAGATGGTGTATGTCAGTTGTGATGGAGATGAGGTATGTCAGTACTGATAGAGTTGGTGTATGTTAGTACTGACGGAGATGGGTTATGTCACTACTGATGGATATGGGGTATGTCAGTACTGATGGAGAAAGGATATGTTAGTAATGATGGAGATAGTGTATGTCAGTACTGATGGAGATAATGTAAATCAGTACTGATGGAAATGGGGTTTGTCAGTACTGATGGGGATAGTGTATGTCAGTAATGATGGAGATATTGTGTGTTATTGCTGATGGAGATGGGATATGTCAGTATTGATGGAGAAAGTGTGTATTACTACTGATGGAGATGCGGTTTCTTAGTACCTTTTGAAGATGGGGTATGTCAGCAACGATAGAGATAGTGTATATCAGATCTGATGGATTTTTATGCTTTTTTTACACACTTAGGCATATGTAAATATACCATAGCTGTCGTACAAGTATCTCTTTTATTTGTAGCTATGAGTATTATGCTTTACTTATTGTTTGAAAAGGTGATTAAAACATCGTGAATAAAATGTATAACACCAGTGCAGAGTTAGGGGTAAAATATTTTTTGGTGGAGACTTTTCTTAGGTGAGTGCTTTTTGTCTTCTGGCGGAACTGTCGACATGCGAGATTCCTGGTTTTGTATAAAATGAAATTTTGCGTTGGCTATCACAACATGATGATTTGTACACTATCCATGGAACTAGTGAGACTTCTACCTAAGGCTCCAAAGTTATCTCGTTGGTTATGCTCCACTCTCCCTTGATTTGTCTTTTCTAGTATTCTTCTGTTCACTTAAACACGACGGTCATCGCTGGTTATATTTCTGTACACATGAACACGACGTATATCTCTCAATATCCTTCTGTACACATAAGCACGACGTTCATCTCTCAATATCCTTCTGTACACATAAGCACGACGTTCATCTCTCAATATCCTTCTGTACACACAAGCACGACGTTCATCTCTCAATATCCTTCTGTACGCGTCAACACGACTGTCATCGATGGCTATCGTTCTGTACAAGTAACACGATGGTCATCTTGCTCACCCTATTATAGACGTAAACTATATGCTCAACGCTTCTTTTGTCTCTTATTTCTCCGCTTTGCGAATCTCAAGCGAATTGCATTATGTGCAGGTTGTGTTTAATCGAATTTATCATTTTTAAATCAACACCTTTTGACATGTGCCCGTGCATTTTAATGGCAGCGTACAAAAAATAGCAGATATGATTATCGAGATTAGATCAGCTATTTGAGAATAGTTTTGGAAGATGAAAAGAACTGGGAATCTTTCAAAAGTGCGATCTGGTTTTCTTTTGTCTCCAGTGCGACTTAAAATGGAAAAGTCTGAGTTGCCAGTCAACCCATTGTATCATGAAAAAGAGTTGACGCAATCTGTACACTAGTAACCGAATTAACTGTTGACACTCTCTGTACACTTGGAACTGAGTTAACTGTTGACGCCCTCTGTACACTTGTAACCCAAAAAACTATTGACGCTCTTGGTACACTAGTAACAGAATTAGCTGGTACTTAGTTTTAGAGCTGTACTAAATTCTCTAGCTCTCTCCACCACCGTTTTAAAAGTGAATTTATCAGTGATAGTATTATATTTAATTTTGAAAAATTCATTTTGCTTCAGTGATGAATACTACATGCAAATTTTAGGTACTGCCATGGGATCCAAAATGGCTCCAGTGAACGCAGCATTGATGATGGGGATTCGTGAAATTAAATTGTGTGAAACTATTTTTTCGAAATACGGAACCGAGTACGGTAAAACCTATGAAAACAGTGGCAGCGTTATTTACATGATTGTTTTGTCTTTTTGACCATCAAAAAATGGTACAATCAAATCACTGTTTGATATCCTTAATGCGCCACATCCTCAAATTCCTTTTACAATGGATACAAATGATATCAGGATTCCATTCTTAGATATTCTGGTTGTTAAACCTTGGACGCATTTCAGATAAAATTCGGAAACCAACGGATACCCAACCCTATCTTCACTTTAGCTCCAATTATGTCACGCACACACGGGAAAATACCCCTTATTCATTTGCTAAACGGGTGTGTGCTATTGCCATCAAACCAGCCACGTGCAATGAGCGATTTATTGAATTAAAGTCTGCCTTACTCTGTAGGGGATATTCAGACGGATTAATAGACGTTGGGATAAGAAAAGTTAAATCTCACCCATAAGCGTGTTAAGACAAATCTCACCAAAAACTGCCAATCAGAATATTATAGGTTTTATATCTACTTACAATTTCAACAATAATAATATAGACCCCATAATACTAAATATGTTACCTATATTGAACAACAGTGCAAAAACGAAAGATATCATTTCCGAATCTACAATTATTAACAGTAAACGACAGAGCCCAAACCTGAAGAAAATGTTAACGAGGGTTCGTTTTGCAGAAAACCAGTCTGATGCACGGGTAAGCAAATGTAACAAACCCAGGTGTGGAGCGTGCATCCATATATTGGAAGATTCGAGCGTTAAATTCCCACGACCGACTCCTTATTCACTGTTAAAATAAACATTTCCCATGAATCTAAATATGTTGTATACGCCCTTATATACCAGGGGCGTGGCAAACAATACATGAGCCAGACAACTGATTTAAGTCAGTCTAACTGCACACAGGCAACAGACTTAAGATCCCTGCCTACTGCACACATACAACACATTTTCAGTGAAAATCAGTTTTCTTCCTGTTAGTTGATACACTCGACAGTGTTTTCTCTCTCTTTAACACCGCCTTTCAAAATTTCTCCATTTTACAAAGCTCAGGATGGAAACGAGGCTTTGTTAGATGTATAAAAAATCTTTGTTTATTAATGTCCAAGTGACCATTTCTTCCCTGAAAACACGCCCATATAGAGCCTGTCGCACTGTTATACATGTACTTCAATCCTTGATAAGAACAAGACGTTCCAAACTGCAGTTGTAGAAAGTTGAGAAGGTTTATTTGCTTTTTTTACTCCATCATTTCCCCACATCAGAAAAATCTATATAAAAATATATATGTTCATATCACAGCAACTTTAAACAGTATGAAGTTGTCTTTTTAATGTATCAGGGATTGTCTGTGTTTGTCTTTTAGAAATGGGAACTGGAGACTTAAGCATAAGGGTAAGGAAATGATAAGGTTTTCTTAATTACCAGATGGCTAATTTTTCATTAATTTGTCTAACGGGTTGATGGGCTTATCAAGGAAATTCTAGTCTTTGTCATGTTAAGATATTTTTCACTGAATCTTTTCCAGCATTGATGAAGGAGAGCTGCCTGTAATAATACAGATCGGAAGGCACGTTTGACAAGCTTTTATTCCTTATCCAATCTGCCATGCAGTGCAAAGCAAACGGGTGAAACTGGAGGTAGAATTTATTTGCAAACAATTCCTTCCGGGATGTTAGTCTGGCGATGTCTCCCAGGCCAAAAACGCACACTCCTCGGACAAACCTACCGTGGCACGGCTGCGACCAGGAGGCGTACATCGCTAACCACAACTTCTTGTCCGGCTCACCTGAAACACAGAATGAATAAACTGTTCTCAAACTGAAGTGCTTGCATGGTAAGTTACCGTATTCATGAAGTTTTCTGAGTATATGAAGTCGTAAACCTTAGTCCACAAACCTTAGTTCCAAATACTGTACACTATAAATACTTATAATGTATCGACCCGCCTTATCGTTGACTTGGCTTGATTTGTATTGCTCTCTGAAGTTGAGAATTTGTGGATATTAACACAACACAACGTTTCCAGTTCACTGAGGCCACTTTAACAGTACATCTTTCCATATCCACAATGGAGGCCAACTTAATCACCGGTATCAACAATTTAGCTGACATCGTGTAAAATGTCACAGTTTATAACTCTACACGAGGATAAACCATCAACTTTTGTAAAATACAAAACTTATCAAATGAAATATCTGCAACGAAGAAGTGCGCGCAAAACAGGCAGGCCAACTCCATGATACACTTGTATGCCTAAGACAGGCTGTGAGGCTTGCAAAAATGTATCACAGCGCGGACATGTCTGTCTTAAGCGCACTAGTTTATCACAGAGCGGGCGTGTCTGTCCTGCAGGTGAAAGTGTATCACAGAGAGGATGTGTCTGTCTTAGACGTACAAGGGTATCGTAAAGTGGACGTTTATGTCCTTCTTGTGGAAGTGTGTAACAGAGCGGACATGCCTTGGGCGTACAAGTGTATCACAGAGAGGACCTGTACGTGTATCGCAGAGCGGACGTGTCTGTGTTAGACGTAAAAGAATATCACAGAGTAGACGTGTCTGTCTTTCAGGTGAAAGTGTATCACAGAGCGAACGATTCTGTACTTTTTCACTGGGACAGGCGTCTGTCCTTCGTGTTCGAGTATCACACAGAGGGCGAATTGCAGAGAGAAGGACTGTCTGTCCACCATTTGAAGGGTATGAAAGAGAAAAGGTGTCTGTCTTATGTGTGCACGTGTATCGCAGAGCCGACGTTTCTGTCCTTTGCGCTTAAGTATATCACTGGGGAGAGGGGTCTGTCCTTGGTGTACAAGTGTATCATGGAGCGGAAGTGTCTCTCTTAAGCATATCTCTCAGGCGTGTCACACACCGTAGGTGTTTATCTTAGCTATACAAGTGTATACCTGAACGGACATGTCTGTCTTAGGCGCACAAGTACATCACAGAGAGGGTGTGTCTGTCTTAGGTGCACACGTGCATCACAGAGCAAACGTGTCTGTCATTCGGATGGAAGTGTATCACAGAGCAGACGTGCCTAGTACATCACACAGAGGGCTTGTCTGTCTTAGGCTCATAAGTGTGTCATAGAGTAGATCTGACTGTCCTTGGGTGGAAGTGTATCACAGAGACAACGTGTCTGCCTTACGCATATAAGTGTATCACAGATCGGACCAGTCAGTCCCGCGTACAAGTGTATCACAGATTGCACGAGTCTGTGTCAGGCGTTCAAGTGTTTCACAGATCGGACGGGTCTGTGTTGGGTGTACAATTGTGTCACAGAGTTGTAAGCGTACTATAGAATAGACGTGTCTGTCCTCCGGGTGGAAGTGTATCACAGAGCGGACGTGCCTTGGGCGTATAAGTGCATCGCAGAGCGGGTGTGTCTGTTTTAGGCTTGTAAGTGCATCATAGAATAGACGTGACTGTCCTTCGTGAAGAAACGTATCACAGAGACAACTTGTCTGCCTTACGCGTATAAGTGTATCATACAGTAGATGTGTCTGTCGTTCGGGTGGACGTGTATCACAGAGAAGAGGCGTTTGTGTCAAGCGAACATTTCCATTACAGAGCGGAGTTTTCGGTACAGAGGTGACGAGTCTGTCTCAGGCTTACAAGTGTATCACAGATTGGGCGTGTCCAACTAAGACGTACAAGTGTATTACAGATCGGACATGTCTGTGTTAGGCGTGCAAGTGCATCACAGAGGTGACGTGTCTACCTTGGGCTTATAAGTGTATCATAGAGTGGACGTGACGGTCCTTTGGGTGGAAGTGTATCACAGAGCGGACGTGCCTTGGGCGTATAAGTGCAGCACACAGCGGGTGTATGTGTTTTAGGCTTATAAGTGTACAGAGTAAACGTGCCTGTCCTTCGGGTAGAAGTATATCGTAGAGACAAGCGATAGAGTGTCTGTCTTACGCTTATAAGTGTATCATAGAGAGGACGTGTCTGTCTTAGGTGTATAACTGTATCATTGAGTAGACGTCTCTGTCTGGGACGTACAAGTGTATCACAGAGCGGATGTGTTTGTCTTAGGCGCACAAGTGTGTCACAAAGTGGAAGTGTCTGTTTTTGTCGAACAAGTGTGCCATAAGGCGGAGGTTTCTGTGCTTCGCGTGCAAGTGTATTACAGAGCGGACGTGTTTATCTTAGGTGTGAAAGTGTATCAGAAGGGCATCACAAAGTGGACGTATATGTATTAGACGTATAGGTGTATCACCTAGCGGACTTGTCTGTCCAAGGAGTACATGTGTGTCACAGAAAGGACGTCTTAGGCGTACAAGTGTATCATAGAGAGGACGTGTGGGTCTTAGGCGTATAAGCGTATCCTAGAGAGGACGTATCTTTCGTAGATGTCACAGCGTACCCTAGATTATACGTGTCTGTTTTAGACGTACAAGTGTAACATAGACAGGACGTGTCTGTCTTAGACGTATAAGTGTTTCCTAAAGTAAACCTGTCTGTCTTACGCTTATAAACGTATCTCTGAGTAAACGTGTCTGTCTTAGGCGTTTAAGTGTATCCTAGAGTAGACATGTCTATCTAAGGCTTAAAAGCGCGTCCTAAAGTGGACGTGTTTGTGTTAGGCGTGTCTGTCTTAGACGTACAAGTGTTTCCTAGAGAAGGCGTGTCTGTCTTAGACGTACAAGTCTATCCTACAGTAGACGTGTCTGTCTTAGACGTACAAGTGTATCTTAGAGTAGACATGTCTGTCTTAGACCTACAAGTGTATCCTAGAGTAGACATGTCTGTCTTAGACCTACAAGTGTATCCTAGAGTAGACATGTCTGTCTTAGGCTTACAGGCGTATGCTAGAGTAGACGTGTCTGTCTTTAACGTACAAGTGTATCTTAGAGTAGACATGTTTGTCTTAGACCTACAAGTGTATCCTAGAGTAGACGTGTCTGTCTTAGATGTACAAGTGTATCTTCCAGTAGACATGTCTGTCTTAGACCTACAAGTGTATCCTAGATTAGACGTGTCTGTCTTTCACGTACAAGTGTATCCTAGAGTAGACGTGTCTGTCTTAGGCGTATAAGCGTATCCTGGAGAGGAGGTGTCTCTTAGGCTTACAGGCGTATCCTAGAGTGGACGTGTTTGTTTTTGTCGAACAAGTGTGTCATAAGGCGAAGGTGTCTGTGCTTCGGGTGCTAGTGTATTACAGAGCGGACGTGTTTATCTTAGGTGTGCAAGTGTATCACAGGGCGGAGGTGTCTGTCTTAGACGTATAGATGTATCACCTAGCGGACTCTAAGGAGTACATGTGTGTCGCATAAAGGAGGTGTTTGTCTTAGGCTTACAAGTGTGTCACAGAATGGAGGTTTCGTAGATGTATAAGCGTACCCTAGATTATACGTGTTTGTCTTAGACGTACAAGTGTAACATAGACAAGACGTGTCTGTCTAAAACGTATACGCGTTTCCTAGAGTAGACGTGTCTGTCTTATGCTTAAAAGCATATCCTAGAGTAGACGTGTCTCTTTTAGACGTACAAGTTTATCCTAGAGTAGACGTGTCTGTCTTAGGCTTACAGGCGTATCTTAGAGTAGACGTGTTTGTCTTACATGTACAAGCGTATCCTAGACGTACAAGTGTATCCTAGAGTAGACGTGTCTGTCTTTGACGTATAGGTGTATCCTAGATCGACGTGTCTGTGTTAGGCGTCTGAGCGTATCCTAGATTATACATGTCTGTCTTAGACGTATAAGCGTCTCAGTCTCTCAGTGTTAGACGTGTCTGTCCTTTGGGTAGAAGCGTATCCTAGAGTAGACGTGTATGTCTTAGACGTACAGGTGTATCCCAGAGTAGACGTGTTCGTCCTGTGGGTAGAATCGTATCCTAGAGTAGACGTGTCTCTCTTAGACGTACAGGTGTATCATAGAAAGGACGTGTCTGTCTTAGGCGTATAAGCGAATCCTGGAGAAGACGTGTCTGTCTTAACCGTACAAGTGTAGCATCGAGTGCACATGTCTGTCTTAGGTGTACAAGTGTATCATAGAGAGGACGTCTCTGTCCAAGCCGTATAAGTCTATCATAGAGAGGACGTGTAAGTGTATCATAGAGAGGGCGTGTCTGTCTTAGACGTACAAGTGTGGACGTGTCTGTCTTAGGACGTGTAAGTGTATCATCGAGTACACGTGTCTGTCTTAGGCGTACATGTGTATCATAGAGAGGACGTGTCTGTATTTAGGCGTATAAGTGTATCATAGAGAGGACGTGTCTGTCTTAGACGTACAAGTGTATCATCGAGTACACGTGTCTGTCTTAGGCGCACAAGTGTATCATAGAGAGGACGTGTCTGTCTTAGGCGAATAAGTTTATCATAGAGAGGACGAGTCTGTCTTAGACGTAGAAGTGTATCATCGAGTACACGTGTCTGTCTTAGGCGTACAAGTGTATCATAGAGAGGACGTGCCTGTCTTGGCCGTACGCGTGTATCATAGAGAGGACGCACAAGTGTAAGTGGAGGGGGCGGTCTGTCTTTCGGGTACATGTGTACTACAGAGAGGAGAACGGCAGAGAGGAGAGCAACAGAGAGGAGAGCGGACGTGTTTGCCCTTCGAGGACAAGTGCACCACAAAGAAGAAGTGCCTTTCTTAGACGTAGAGGAGTACGCCTACGACAGACAAGTCCGTACTGTGATACTCTTGTACCTGGGCTCTGTTTTTCAAAAGTGTATTTACAGTTAAGTACAGTGTTAACCAGACTAATCTGGAATGAAGTCCCTTTATTTCTGTGTTAGGCCAAGACTGGTAATAAGATTTACTGGCTTAACTTTTAATTCACATTTGAACAACTGGGCCCAGACTTCTTGTCTGCAATACACGTGTACGACCATGGCAGACACGTTTCATCTATGGTACACTTGTTCCTAAATGATATACACATCTACTCTCTGACACATTTGTACGCCTAACCGGTTTCCTAATTGCCAATGTTACGAACCAGCAAGGTCCGCACTTGTGCCTCCCTAATTGGTGCAGAGACAATCATTTTCGGTGGAGCCGATATTTGTACATATACATGTATCTTAGTGAGTCCGCCAGGCAGTTCTGGTTTAATTTTCTGGTCTAATTTTTGGCGTTTGTATTCGAATAAACCCGAAAAAATGAAGCGACGTCCAAGTACGACGAGATTGAAGGCACGTCATGTAAAGTGACAAACACAACACTGTAAATAGGCGTTCGTGTGCTGTCGTCTGTATTACGTTCATATTCACAAACAGGAGTATGAGTGCAAATTCTGTGGATAATCTAGGAGGAATTATCACAAACGTATGTATGAGCTTGATCAGGCGGTGACACGAGCATTAACAGTCCTGCTGAGTCAGTGGGGCTGCATGTGGTAAGTGTCTCGACGAGTGCGAGTGATGTCTCCAAAAGAGGGCCAGTTGGATCAAAGTCACTTTCCAGCCGATGTATGATTGAGATACTGAGATATCTTCAATATGTTAAGCACAGTTCGTAGAGCGTCCGCTTCGGGAGCGGTAGATTCAGGATCAATCCTGGGTCGAGTGACACCTAAGATTTTAAAAGAGGAAGTTGTGACTTCCTCGCTTTGCGCTCTGCATGAAGCGGATAGTGCCTGGTTAACCCGTATCAGTATAATGGCTCGGGTGGGGTAACGGTAAGGGCTCTCAGTGAAGCAGACCTAGATAAAAGAGCCGTGGAAATCCGTCCTGCAATATTACATGCACCCTAAGGATTCTTTCGTCGTCATGCGACTGAAAAATTGTTGAGCACGGCGTTAAACCCCAAGCACTCACTCACTACATATGATAAACTATATGCGTTATGCAATCGGCATTAGGAAATCACCTGTATAGGCCACACTCCCGCATATTCTCTGCGTTCACCAACAGTAATAGTAAGCTATTCACAGAGCAAGCGTCTTGTCACCTAGAAAAGGCGTCTTATAAAACAAATTCAACTCTTCCCATATCTTTTGCCCTTAAGGTTCTTTCAGATTTCACTGTATAAACGTTAATTAACTCACAATTCTTTGTGAAACGACACGCAGATATAAGTTTGTTTTGCCATTTTGCTCGCTGGGCACATGACATTGCTTAATAGAGGTAGAACAATGATCACCAATTGCACTGGCCCAAAGAATTCAATATATAAAATGTATATTTAGGAGTCTGCGACGATTGTTTCTTGAAAACTATCGACTAACATTTCTCACAGTTTGGAATGAAAGTGAAACATTAAGTAAAGTCTTTCATTCCTTAAACTGAAATTATACAAACAGACTGTGATGTTTCTTAGGCTTACTGGGGTATAAAAAAAACGGCAGTTCAAATTTTGTATGAAGCGCTATCTGAAAATTTTACCGTCAACCCTTAACTATTTTTAAACAAGATTGTCAACTGTTAACTGTCTGGAAGCGTATACTTACCAGAGTATCCTCCAGGAGGACGTAACGTGCCATAGAAGCCTTGATGGTGCAATGTGGCCCAGAAGTACTCGTCTGGGCTGTAAATATCCTCACACCACTTCAGCAAGTCGACAGCAAACTTATCCGTAAGGAGAAACTCCACGAAAGCTCTAGAGAATACACCATAAGCGCTCCCCTTTACAATGGTGATGTTATGGGGTGGTCTTTCTTTCAACTTCTCTGTTTTCTCTAAATGAAGTCGGGCACCTTCGGAAGCTTTCACAAGTATGTGTTTGTAACGATAACGATTCGCCAACATTCGATCACCAGTAATGCCTTCAATGTCATTACTTCCATTGTAGATTTTTAATATTTTCACTAGTTCTGCATTTGTTTTTAATGGAAATGCTTGACTGGGTAAATTCAGAAAATATTTCCACGATGTACTTTTGACCACTAAGTCCTCCATACAGTTAATATCGGCTTTAAGTCTTGAAAATCCAGCGTAAACGACTTTCTCCGATTTTGAAACAATGAATACATTATCAAAACATTTCGCAATGGCTGCCATAGCGGTGTGGACGGGTGAAGGGGAATTCCTATCAATGTGAAGGCAGTACAAGTTCTGAGGGCGGTATATGGCCTGCAAAAGCTTTTCTGCTTGCTCCGCCTCTTTGTACAGCAATATACTGAAAGCAATTGGGAATTCCTTTTCTTCCTTGCTTGAATTTGTAAAATATCCTTTAAGTCTCTTGTACCTATCGCAATCCTTTGTTAACACCACAAATTTGTCGTCAGATATAAAGGGGTATATATACGACTTTTGTATCACCAACGCTTGTCTGATCTTTTCCTGCTCTCCTTCTAGATAAGCTGTGCAGTCAAGTGTTGAAGGTGGCGGGAAGTAATCTACCCACTTCGGACTTATGTCGTGGACACTGTCAACGGTGAATTTGTATCTTGCTGTGATGAAATGAATAATAGCTACAGAAAATGTGATAGTTGTCATAAGCATCACCAGATGTCGTGTCCTGATCACCTTGTGTGGTACTGACGTCTT
Organism: Liolophura sinensis; assembly: GCF_032854445.1. Lineage (NCBI taxonomy): Eukaryota > Metazoa > Mollusca > Polyplacophora > Chitonida > Chitonidae > Liolophura > Liolophura sinensis. The sequence continues at coordinate 237,280 of NC_088295.1, forward strand.
CAGGCAGGAAATCGACATCCTGGGGAGCAAGGCCTTCCACCGTCATGAGATTTGCAAACGTTACAGGATCCTCTGATGAGAAGAAAGTATGCAAGAGAATGTGTTTAGGATCTGTTACATTTCATATGGAATTGAACCTGGATGACACATTTAAATAAACTCAGACAGCAGCGACAATCTCGGCTGATTAAAATACGTTCGTAGCGCATGTCATATAGCATATCTCTACCTTCGAAATGTGTAAGTATACAATTTTCTGGATGTAGAACTTACCTTGGAATGGAGCAAAATAAATCGTTCGGGCATAGTACATCTGATCGTCTTCAACTCGAGCAGTATATTCCAATCTTCACAACTCCACCGAAGTGACAGTTCACATATATAGACCAACATTAGACGCACACGTGTCCTGCCCTATAAACGTTAGATAACTTATTATACACACATTGACTGGTTAAGACCAGCGTAAGTCCACCAGGAATACAGGCCTACACCTACTGACTTGTACTGTTTGCTATTCCTCTGCTAATTAATTGTTCATTGTATCAAAGAGATCAAGCTGCTGACCCCGCCTTATGACAACAAAGCGCAAAGGTCTTACAAGCCCGCCATGCATTCCGAGTAAACAAACCACGCCGAAGTCAAACTGTTCCATACATAGATTAGAAATATTTTTGCATAAACAAACAAATGTAGATTAAGCAGGAATATTTGCCTCAAATACACTGGGCGCGACCGCGCTACATCAGCCAATGGGTCAGAAAATTGACTCCTTGAAAGCTGCACTGTGAGAAGTATGGAAGAGTGGCCGAACACTGAAGTCCTTGAAAGCTGTACTGTGAGGAATATGGAAATGTGGCCGAAAATTGTATGTATATGTGCGCGCGCGCACGTGTGTGTGTGTGTGTGTGTGTGTGTGTGTGTGTGTGTGTGTGTGTGTGCGTGCGTGCGTGCGTGTGTGTGTGTGTGTGTGTGTGTGTGTGTGTGTGTGTGTGTGTGTGTGTGTGTGTGTGTGTGTGTGTGTGTGTGTGTGTGTGTGCGTGCGTGTGTGTGTGGCGTTCTCATCAGGAATATTGGGTGTAGGCTGTGTAAAATCATAATTATATACAGTACGGTCATTGTTTACTTGACAACAGCAGTCAATTTTAACAACACAAAAACAGGGCCAGCGAGCACTGACTCTAATTTAACACTTCACGCTTAACAGATATCAAATCGGATTTTCCTGATAAAATACTATACAAAGACAACCAAAATAAGTCAAGTATACCATTTCATATGTTAAAGCTTGGTTTCATACGGTACTTGATAAAATGGAAGACAGTAAATGGTGGTGAGTGAAAAACAGCACACTGCCCGATATGACGACTAACGGAAAGAAAACAACGCTTTTCGATATTAATTTGTTGCCTGTGAACACTTAGCCTAGAGCACAGATCTGTTGTTTGGCCAATGTATTTTATACCACAGCCTGAACAAATGACACAGTATATCACAAATTTTTATTCACATGTTATATTTAACTTCAGGAACAGAGTTTGCACTAAATCCAGTGCAATGGCTCTCCACGGTATGGACACAAGCTCCACATCTATGTTTGTTACATTTAGTGTCCTGTGCATTACACGGATTGTCAGAAAGAGATTCCGCGATTTCTTTAAGTTAGGGGTTTGACGTGTGCTGTTAATAATAGGTGATTTGCATAATATCTCTTTCACTGTAGCGCTATTATTTAATAGTGGTAATGTATTCATGACAATGGAGATTTTCCTGTGTATGCCTAGCATGGTCGCAGCTAAAGTGAAGATAAAGTTGAGTGTCTGTAAGTTTCTTAAAACTAGCTGTAATTATTACTCTTTCCTAATGTTCTGAGTTTAACCTTAGAGTCGAATGCATTGGAGATTGTACATCTGCTCGTAAACATAGCATTGTGGCTGATATGTTATCCAGGACTTGAACCCTTATTTGTCTAGGTATCTTTGTATATTTACATGTATCCATTGTAAACATTTTTTCTTATTGTAAGGAGTTTAATATTTTGTTAGTGCACTTGTAGCTTAGGCACAGTCATCTATTTTCTAGGCGGTGGAGGGAGTGTTATGACCCAATATGTAACACATGTACGTTGTACTTCTTTAATTGTTATATAAGAGATCGCCAGAAATCTGGACGTCCACGGGTAATGACGCACGCGAAAGATCACAAACCTCAGAAACAGACGTTATACGGTCCCAGAAACCGCTTGAATCATTCCAGACCACCGCCGCATAAACCAACAAACCACAACAAAACTGTCGGGGGAGACTGGATTGGTGTATTGTGCGCACGTCGTCCTGTGATACGCCCGTCGTTGAGTATCTCCAAGAAAGGTTGCAGTGCTGCAGAAAACACGTCAGACGCCTTGAACAATGGTGGCAAAATATACTGTTTACTGTCGAATCATGTTTCCACCTTTCCTATTCAGATGGGCGTCAACGCGTCCCATGTTGTCCTGAGAAACCGTTTCGCCGGCGGGTCAGCGGCAGAGTGGGGAGGTTTCACATTTCGCCACCGTATTCCTCTTGCTGGTGTTGACTGTAACTAAAAAGGCTGTAGGTTACGGAGACCAGATCTTTCAACCCATTCTCGTCCCTCTCCTGCGGCGTCACGGCCCCAGAATCTCATTTTAGTAGGGCAATGCCGGTCAGCATACGGCTCAGGCGACAAAAACTTTTGTGGATGTCGTCCATTGGCCTGCAAATTCGCCTGACTTAGCACCTGTTGAGCACGTTTGGAACGAAATTGACCGACGTTTTTTCCTGAATGGGACGCAATGGATAAAGGCCTAATCAGGATCTGGGCCAAGATTCCGCAAGCAGTCCTAGTAGTATACAGAATCGAAGTTCTGGCACACCCTCCCCTGGGGCCCTCCCCAGAACAAAATCGAGGCCCCCAGCCCCTTCTCGTGAAAGATATAAGTATAGTTGTATAGGTTCTGGCACACCCTCCCCTTGGCAAATAGAGGCCCCCCAGCGGAGGGCCTGATAGCTATCGAAATTTCTTATTAGGTATACAGAGAATACAATGAATAATCATGGGATCTCCCGCGATGGAAACGACCAGCCAGCCTATTTGGGCGAAGTTAGTCGGCACGGTGCAAGACTTGCGAGGCTACAAAGAAGTCACCGACAGCATGTTTGAAGACGGACGCGTCAACGCGGGCCGGCTGCTCGTGCTGAAGCTCTTCACCAACGACGTGTGCGCTTCGGTGGATCACCCCGAGCCAATCCGGCAGTATTATGAAAACCTGCTGCTGCCCGAGCTAATGAGGCAACAACCCTAACCCCCAGAACATCATTCGGAAGGAGCGTTTTTCAGCTCTTGCCGAGCTAGTTTTCGGCCGCGATCTATAAGGTGTCCAGCTCCTGAACGACTTGCCTGTACTCTATGTCCGAAATAACACCATCAGATAATGCCGTAGATACCTGCGCACGGATGCTGTTAAGTTTGGCCTCAGCCAACAGCCGTATATCGTTATGTTTCTTGGCCTTTGCGTGAAGTCGGCGGCTAACGAATTTTCCGGCGGCATTTAAGACACCGCAAGCTATGGCCGCAGCTTCCATAGCCAAGACAGAAGGGGCTGGAATTATTGTTGTGAGTAGTCCCAGACCTGCAACCCCTAGTCCCAAACCGGCCGTGAGCATGGCCGAATCAAGAGCCTCGGCGGCTAAGACACCGCGCCGGTACTTTTTGTACAAGGCCCGGCGGAGATCTTGGTCAGATTCAAGCTGCCTCTGTATTTCGCTGATATACTGCAGAAGATGGGCGTGCGCCACACCCTCCGGGGGGTTTTCAACCATCGGCGCGGTCGGGGTCAAGGGATGGTCATCCGTCGGCTCTTCATCCGTGATCGTCGGGTACAGTCGCCCCATATTGTCTATCCTACGAATCAATAACGTCGGTTAGCTCTAAATTGTCATCGGGGCTACTAACAAGAAAGCGGCGAAGGCCTATACCGCACTCTAAATTGATTGCATCGAGATTTAAAACGCCCCCTATGACGACTCGTATATCCTCGAGAGAGTTCCGGATGATTGGGTCGCCCTGGGCCTGTAATTTAACCATCAGTCTGAGATCCTTTGTATCGTCCTCCGCAGGCCACCTTATTTTAACCCCGGTAATCAAAGTGCAACGGCGTTGTTCGGCCGCGCCAAGTATGAGGTTGAAGATAAGTATAGATCCGGGGGTTAGTAGTAGTGAGCCTTTAAAATCGGTTTGCGCGGTAGGACGCACGGCCTCTACACCAGGCGCCGCAGATAGTGTGAAGTAACCTCTTCCACCCAAAGCTATATGACAGTCGCTGGTTGGTATCCACGACGCCAAAGAGGCTCCGGAGTTGAAAACTTTTTTCACCAGGGCCCTAGTGTCCTGGACCGTCATCGGGGTCACCTTCACATTTATCAACCAATCGGGGTCGCGAGCTCTGGCAAGAACAAAGCGGTCTTCAAAGCGAATTAAAGAGAGTTTTTGTTCTTCAGTTACCTCAAACGGTGACCTGCGATCTTGCTCTACAGAGGATAAGACATCTTGAAGGGAAGCAAACGTGGCAGGTTCAGCTTGCCCCGGAGTCTTTTTGAGGATGTACTTGCCACTTTAAAACTCGAAGGCGTAGATTTTACCTTCCTGGCCTTGAACTTCGAACTTCGACACATCAGCCAAGTCGCTTAAAGATAGGCACGCAGACCTGGGGCCGGCTGCATCCACCATACTTATTGTATTTCTAGGATAGCATTAAGCTTCTCTATATGTATAAGCTTGCCGTTTTTTTCTAAAAGTGATAAGGTCAAGTGCTTTATATTGTCGGCGCGCAAGGCTTTGTAATGTGAGTTGGGAAATGAAAACGTCTTCACGCAGTTTATCCATTCACCAGGCACGTTGATGGTCTGAAGTAGTGTGGAACTGCCTCCGTACTCTGAGGTTATTCTCCAGTTTTTTCTGGCGTCCAGTTCATCTAAATGCACGAAGATTTCTCTGTGTGTGACCAAATTAGGTATATTTTCACCCTCCACAACACCCCCCCCCCCCCTATAGGTGCAATCCCCTCGGAGAACCCTAAGAAGGGGGCAAGCTCTTGGAACATTATGAAGGTATTTTCTGGGATGGTAAGGACTAAGCGGCCCGTGGCTTTATTTACTTCCAGAGAAACCCCACGCGGGAGGAATATATTCTTGTTCAGCATACAGAGATTGTAGTCGCTCGTCGGCACTTCAAAACGTTTACCATCAAGCAAGAAGCCCACTCCGGGTGGGATATTCACCAAGTTCGGGTAGAATGCTACCTCGCGAAGGGCGATTTTAAGGTGGCCGTCGAGGTTGTTAATGACTTGATTCAACACGTGATGTACATTATTTTCAACGTTATTAAATGTGAGTAACTTCGAATCGGCAGGTTTCCCCGCAATTTTTTTGCGGATGTACTTACCACTTTGAAACTCGAAGGCGTAGATTTCACCATCCTGGCCTTCGAGTTCGAAATCCGACACATCTGCCAAGTCGATTAAAAACATGCGCGCAGACCTGGTACCGACTGCGCCCTCCATACTTATTGTATTTCTAGGGTAGCACTGAGGTATCCTACATTAATATACTTACCGTATTTATCTAAAAGTGCCACGGTCAAGTGCGTTATATAGCCGTCGCTAAAGGCTTTGTACTGTGGGTTGGGAAATGAAACCGTCTTCCTGCAGTTTATCCCTTCACCAGTCACGGCGATGGCCTGAAGTAGTGTTGAACCGCCACCGAAATCTGAGGTTATTCTCACGTTTTCTGAGGTGCTCAGTTCATCCAAATGCACGAAGACTTCTTTGTGTGAGACCAAGTTAGGTAGATTTTTACCCTCCATAGTCCCCCCTATAGGCGCAATCCCGTCGGAAAACCCTAAGATGGGGGCAGGCTCTTGGAGCGTTATGATGGAATTTTTAGGGAGGGTAAGGACTAGGCGGCCCGTGGCTTTATTCAATCCCAAAGAAACCCCATGCGGGTGGAATATGTCCTTGTCCAGCATACAGACATTGTAGTAGCCCGTCGGCACTTCAACACGTTTGCCATCAAGCAAGAAGCCCACTCCGGAGGGGATATTCACCCAGGCTGGGTAGAATGTTATCTCGCGAAGGGCGGTTTTAAGGCGGCCGTCGAGGTTGTTAAGGGCATGAGGCAGCGTGTGCTGTGCCCCATTTAGAATGTCAGTCAATGTGATGAACATTTTAGCCACGATGAACAGCGAGGCTTACAGGTTCAATAGAGAGGCCACTTACAAGGCCGGGGCATTTCATAGTATCCAAACCCACGCAGAGCAGCTCACGCGATTTGACATCTACATCGATGAAAAGAAGGCCTTTCCAATCCAGTTCACAGATGTGTTGGCCAAGTACCGGCTGCCACAGGTAACCAGCAATGACATTGTTCGGGCCTGGAACACCAATCCTATGCAATTCTGGCAGAACCAAGTGAACTTCGCGGTCTGGTGCGCAACTACGGGCTGCGGCGTCTCTGTAAAAGACCATCTTCTCGCCCCCGACAAACAAATAAGGGCCCTGTACACGTTCCATGTGTATTACCAAGTTAGGCGGATCTTGGAAGAGATCCAGGCCCCCCTGCCGCAAGACAGAGCGTGGGCGGCATTCAAAAACCCCCACGACAAGAGGGCTTATGAGAGTATTTGTAGGGAATTCCGCGTAGATAAGCACACAGACTGGAGGCGTAGGGGGGTGAATCACGGCCTCGGAGTGGCATATTACTATATCACGAGAACGGGTTACAGCCCCATTGGCGATGGGAACTTCGATCCGAGCAGGATGTCGTTCTCTAGAAAGCCTACAGCGCTCCACGTCGACTACATCGAGCAGGACGCCGAGGAGGCTTGGGCGTCGTTCATTGCCGACAAATCCCAAGGATTCACACAGCCGGGCGTAGAGTGCCTAAACGATTCCATCCGGACATACGTGTGGGCTATTCTAGGCGCCCAAGCGCAAACAAGGGCGCGTATTCTAGGCACGGGCACAGCCTTCGAGGCGCAAAAACAGTTTGCCGCGAACGTTGAAGACCCTATTTCCTCTCCGATAGACCTTCCGTCTGCTATCAAACGCTACCAGGACGTGCTACAGTATGCCGGAAGCGTTGTAGACTTTGTGTATGGCATAGGCCTATATATGGCCCCCAGCGACATGCTTCTGCAGATCGGCCATACAACAGCAAAATTTTCGTGGCCACAGAGGACCAGAAGCTAGGCGCCAGTGAGGGTGTGAACGCTAAAGTACCGCCCACTTTGCACAAGCGCGCACCTTTCCTCGGGATCGTTAAGCCACAAGAAAGCGTCCCACCTTCCCACGTTAAGCTACAAGAAAGCGTCCCTCCACCTTTCCTCGTTGAGCCACAAGAAAGCGTCCCACCACCCACCGCAGAAAAGAATCACGATGCGGAGAAGACAGCCATCGTCGTCGCTGGGGTTGGTATCGGCTTACTGCTGCTGTGGACTATGCGTTAAATACTTGCGAACAGCCACAAGCATTAGGCCACCTACTGCGACGGCTAGAGCCCAGACATTATCGGCCAGCCACCCAGCCGTTTTCCCGAGAATGTTCAGTAGCCAGGACACGATGCTGCCAATAATACCCGGAATCGCAGCGGCAGCCTTCCCAGCCAGCTTGCCAAGGGCGCGCACCAGGGACTGGAGATGCTTTTTCACCCATTCTTTAAGACCACGCCCGTCGGATGGAGGTGGTGTTGGCTGGATGCCCCTGCCGGACCTGCCAGTCAGCGCCAACTTTATCGCTAGCCCCAGTATCGAGATCGCCATCCCAATTGCCGTGAGAATGGAGACCACGGTTATTCCCTGCTCCCGGAAGAGGGTGCGGACGCGCTCGGCCGGAGTGGTATCCTTGTGTAGGATGCGATCGATCGTCTGCTTGATGCGGTGTATTTGCGTGCGCAGGGCTTCACCCGTTAAAGAGGCTGCTTCGAGCCGGGGCACCCTCTCGTCCTCGAGATTCCTTATCCGGTCTGCGATCTGGCGCCGGGAGAATTCATCAGGGGCCTCCCCCAACTTCCGTTTTTCTTTTGCGATGTACTTATCGAGACTTGACAGCTTGGCGAGGTTATTCGCGTGTTCGCCTTCCAAGATCTGCAGTGCCTTATCAAGCCCCAGAAGTTCTCGTACGGGAAGAGGAGGGTCGGGAATCTCTTGTATGGGAAGAGGAGGGTCGTTTATCGTTTCAATAATCCGATCTACCTCACTATCCGTCAAGCGTGTTTCCAGTGTGTGGACTGCATCAGCGGCCTTTTTCGCTGCTTGGTTTAAATCCTTCAGCTCCATGGTATCTGCCTCCGCGGCCGCGGCACCGAGCTCTGAACTCGCTGTCTCCAGGGCTGCGACTGCTGCCTTATGCAATGATGGCTGTTTGCTTGTTGTCCAGTCTTCAAAGCCCAGCTTATTCTGAACAACATCAGCCCCTCCTCTCTCGGCGAGTGTTGAGAGGGATAGCGGTTCACCTGTGTTTATGCTGGTGAGGTTCAGATCGTGGTATTTATTGAGTCGCAGTTTCCCTTCTTCGTCAATCTTAAAATCCGTGTAATAGCGCTTCGGTTTGGTAAGGTTGGGATACAGCCCCTCCATGGTATCGTAATAATCATTCACGGCGGACACTAACAGCCTTCCCTCTTTGGTTTTGAGGATCTCATCAATGGGTTGATGCTCGGGATACACCCCGATCTGGACACCTGCACGGAGAGTGGTCTGCTCGTCGTCGATGATGTTGCCCTCTTGGGCGTCGCCGGGCACCGGATCATCTAAGTCAAAGTCTGCCATAATCCTCGTATTGAACATTGCAAGGTATACCTTCAATACACACAATGGATGCATCACACGCAAGCTAAACCCTTTCAGAACACTCCGTAAGCCTTAGGGGGTACAAGGTGTACGGCAGTCCTTGGTCGTCACCAACAACCCGAGTACGATCGACCAGAATCAACAACTCATGGTCTGCTTCCCCAACCTCGGCCCAAATGACGTCATTGTGCCCGGTACCGTGCGCTTGGCCTTCTCGATCACGATCAATTCATCAGACCTGAACGCCACAGTGGTCGGGAATCTCGGACGCGCAGTAGTCAAGAAAACCACGATCAGAATCAGCGGGAATGAGGTAATGTCCATCGACGACTCTGATGTGTTTCATTGCTACGGCGACTTATGGCTGACCAAAAACGAACTAAGGAATGCGGCCTACCAAGGCATCGGCAGCGAAAACATGCTTAAACTTAGAGTCGGAGCGGAGGACGCAAGTAACGACAATGCTGGAGAAAAAGCCATCGCTCACGCCTTTGGCAGCCGGTTCCACATCTAGCTAGACTTTGAGCTTCTAGATGGCCACATGCCATTCTACCAGAGTGCCTTGGCCGACCGACTGGAGTACGAACTGACTTTCAACGATTACAGCCGGGTCATCAAGACAACAGACGATGACACGACTTACACCATCGACAACATCAGCCTGGAGTTCGATATGGTCACCGATGAGGAGCTCGCTAGACAGATCCGCACCCAGTTTGCCGGGGGCGTCTCCATTCTGTATGATCGCGTCCTCCGCCACCGAAAGTTTGTGAAGGACAAGTCTGATACTCTCTGGAACATAAACCTGAACACTCCAGCGAGAGCAATGAAGGGCATCCTCATGCTGTTCGAGGCTAAGAGGACCCCGTGGGGGAGGAGGTCGGAATCCTTCTACAACCCGAAGATCACCAAAGTAGAAGTCACAATAGAAGGGGTCCTCAATCAGCTGTACAGCCAGGGCATGCGGGCGTACCAGCAATGGGGCGAGGTCCAGAGGTTCTTCGCCAGCTCACCACTTAAGAAGCGGGACCCTGAGGTGGCCAGGGTCGTAAAAGACTAGAGTTCTTGACGCACAAACCCTTCTGGCTTGACCTTCGGCCAAGCGACGATGACGAGCTGCATGGCAGTGGGAGGCGCGTTCAGAACGCCAGCGAGGGAATTACGATACAGGTGACAAAAGAGAGAGAAGATCCCGGCGTGTTGAACGTATATCTCTATGTGATCATGGACGCAATGCTTCACATCAAGAATGGTAGATTCGTTAGCGCGCTTTATTGATGACGCCTACTGCGCGATTGTCTGTGGGCAGACAAACTGCGGCAAAACAGTCTTCATGCTGGACATGCTTGAGGGCCCTTTCTGCGGTTTCTTTCATCACATTGTGATCCTGTGCCCCACTCTTAAGCATAACGAGGCGTACCGGTGGAGATGGATACTGTCTGAACCTGAGGTCTATTGTTTTGATCCCGGCGAGCGGCTACACGAATGCCTGAGAGCTTTCTAGAGATTGTTCGAGGGGGAGCCCACCCTATACATCATCGATGATTGTAGCGCGTTGAAGGTGATGAAGAAGAAAGAAAAAATGCTGTCATTCATGGCTTTCTCGGGCCGTCATGCACAGCAAAGCGTCTCGGCCCTCACTCAGAAATATAACGCCGTCCTCAAAGACTTTCGCGAGCAGACAAGGTGGGTGGCTTTATTCCACTGCAAAGATCGGCACTCGTTCAACGAATGCCTGGAGGAGAACCACATCATCGAGGCCGAGAGCGAAAAGGCAGAGGTTCGACAGAAGCTCAAGAACAATGCGCATTCTAAGCTCCTGCTAATAACCGATACGCCCGCCACATCTAAGATTATATATTAGACGTAGTCACCCCTACGTATTAATAATGGATACCGACGAGCTTATAGACGAGATTCTGGGCAAGGAGGAGGAGGAGGAGCCCAGCCAACAGCCCAGCCAACATGCACGGCAGCTCAGGGATAGGCTGGCGGTGGGTGGGCAGGTCAAGCGATATCGGGGAAAAGAGGTAACAGCCGCTGAGATCGACGCCATGAGCGACGAAAACGTTGAAAAGCTGCACTCCCGGTGCGAGGCTAAGCTCGGTGCGCGGACGGTTGACGGTCTTGGAGGTATATTCTTGAGATCACATGTAAGAGCGGCCAGCTGGCTCCTACCAATCCCACTCGAGAATCGACCAATGCTCATGGCACAGCTCGCCACCGACTCATTTGTTGAACAGACGCTTAGCTGTGCTAGCTGCTGGCTATACTACTGCTATGGTAAGTACTTGCAACCGTTAACCATGGCGCTGACCACTACTGAGCACTGCTCATTTGAACACCATCATTTGAATGACGGCCCTGCGAAGAATCCCCAAAAAGTCGCTGCGGGTCGAGCGGGTGCTGCAGCGAGAAAGGCCAAGGCTGAAAAGCTTAAGGACGAGCTTCGCGAGGCAAAGGCTGCTTAGCTTGGCGATTCCACCAAGAAACAGCCGGAATCTACGAAGGAACAGCCGAAGGAAGAGGATTCTACAAAGGCACCCGACTGGAGGGCGCCCCTGGCGTTATTAAGCGTTGACAGTCTTATAGTGCTAGTGTTGCTACGCGTGTGGCGCAGCCGCTATACAGCACGAGGTACAGATATTACACCGCATGCAGCGCCGCAAGAAAAGAATCTCCATTTGAATATACGTCGCGACCCTTTCTATATAGAGCAGCATGTCTAGCCCACCCAGCGACGGAAAAGTGCTAGTCAACGCGGTCTACCATGCCACTGTGGTCTCTCTCCTGGCTACTGGGTACGGTCGTCTCGGCCAGATGTTCCTGAAAGGAGCCCTCCCGAAGCTGGACCTAACACCCTGTGACGTCGGCATGGTCATTGCAGATGTAGGCCTGGCCATGTTTTCGAAGGACCTGCTAATTAAACAAGGGCTCCTTCCTCCCAATATAATCAAGTAGTAATGGCCTCCATCGCAATGATGATGGGCGGCGCCCTCGTAAACGCTTTGGCCTTCAGCGGGAGCAACTATATGTTTTCGATGCTGAGGAGTTCCGATGTCGACGAAGAGCGGAGGCGCCATGACCGCGCTGTAGAGCAGCTCCAAGCCGCCCAGGAAAAATGGGCCCCAAAGCGCACTGAGCGCTTGGACTGGATCAACGATGAACTCCGCCGCCAGGGACACGCTATCCATACGTTCCGGGATGTCGACGCTGCAATCCGCGAGTATTCTAGGGTCTCGGGCAAAACTCTTACACGCGACGCACGCGACGCGCTGCTGGGCACAGAGCCACAGCTCTCCGATTTCTATGTGCCTAGTGAAGACCAAAAACACCGCGAGATGACCTTCGTCATCCTCGGAATTTGTGTGGTTGGGGGTGTGAGTTACGGAATCGCAAAATTCACTAAGTAATCCGAACTGACTGTGCCGCCATTGAGCTCTTCGCCGGGCACGAGGTGGTTCTGCGCGCGACGATCTTTTTCGTCGCAAATCTGTTAGAGTTCTGCTAGAATACCTTGATGACATGGCTAGTAAAGTGTTTGTTCGCCTGGCAAATATCTACTACAGCCGTCGTGGGTACTGGAAGGGCCACTCGGCCATCCAGAAACTTGCCACTGCGGCTAAAGTCTCCGAAGATGTGGTCCGGGCCTGGCTGAAAAAGCAGGCTATCTGGCAGATATGCCTGCCTCGTCCCCGAAAAATACCGAGGCCTATGTTCGATGTTTCTACGCCGAATGACATCCACCAAGCTGATCTTCTATTTCTACCACATGATCGGCGAGGCCGGCAGCTGTATAAGTACGCGCTGACAGTTGTTGATGTCACTTCTCGCTACAAGGAGGTGGAACCTCTGGCTACTAAAGATTCCAAAGAAGTCGCTGATGCTCTCTCTCGCATTTACAAGAGGGGACCCCTTCGATGGCCGAAGCTTCTCCAAGTTGACCCTGGGCGCGAGTTTATGGGTGCGGTGAGCCAACTGCTGGCCAAACACGATGTCACAGTCCGCCGAGGCCGCGTGGATATCCACCGAGGCCAAGGCATAGTGGAGCGGTTCAAAAAAAGGCAAAAGACGCCATCAAGGCAAAAGGGATGCCCCATAAGCCTTCCTCGACGGTTCCAGGTCGTCCCGTTGGACTTAATGAGCGGAAGATTCCCGAGGGTGTTGGCGTTCGTTATCTCTATCAGCCTGGATAGCTGGAGGGCGGCCGCTGTCGTGCGACTGATCCTGTGTGGTCTCTATAGATATATCGGCTTGGGCGCTCTGTCACAAAGCCTAATGAACCCGTGCTGTACTATCTAGACAATACGTCGGATTGTCCACGACCGGGATTCGTTCGTGAGGGGTTGCTTATAGTGCCTCCTGATACTCAACTTCCCCCGAATGGGGTTCTACGGTAGTTCCTCGAAGTCCCAGACCGGCCCGGATAGCACAGTTGGTAGAGCGTCCGCTTCGGGACCGGTAGATCCAGGATCAATCCTTGATCGAGTCACACCTAAGACTTTAAAAGAGGAAGTTGTAACTTCCTCGCTTGGCGTTCAGCATGAAGGGGATAGTGCAATGACTGGTTGACCCGTATCAGTATAATGGCTCGGGCGGGGCGGCTTACTTGCCTTCGGTAAGTCGTTTCAGTGAAGCAGCACTAAATAAAAGAGCGGTGGAAATCCGTCCTGCAACAAGAAGGCACATTACACGTACATGCACCCTAATGATTCCTTCGTCGTCATATGACTGAAAAATTGTTGAGTACGACGTTAAACCCCAAGCACTCACTCACTCACTCGAAGTCCCATCCTGCCGTCAAGGAGGCGCATAGCCATAAGCCAAGGTGTGGACACCATCTTCGGCTATCTATCGAAGGGGGACAGTGAGACCTTATTCAGGTGCTGCCCATAGATATGGTGGCGCTCTGATCGCAGCACGTCCATACCGTGGCGGAAGATCTTTTTCTCGAAGAGGGCCTCTTTGTACTGCTTATGGCGGATGCGCTTTTCCACAACTCCCTTTTTCACGCCCTTGGCCTTCTTAATGTTGGCTCCATCTGCCTCCAGAATGGAGTACATCTTGGGGCGCAGACCAATGTATTCGGCGCCCCGCGCACTCGTCCTTTATTTTCCCCAAGACTTTCATATTTGGTACGCTGTGCAGGGGGTGGTCTTGTGGGTAATCTGAGGTGTCATACAGGTTTGCATTCTCAGCTATATCCCTATAAACATCCTCAGTCTGAACCTCGAGTAGCAGACTATCCGTGCCAATGTAGAGGAGCTGGCAGCGCTCTCCGTACTGGGCCTTCATGTAGTTGTAGTAGAAGTCGTACATCATGTGCTTGGAGAGATCTAGAATGCTCATGCCCACGTAGATAGGTCGGTTTACGACTAGACGGGTCTTGTGCATCTGAATCGCTGCGAGGTCATCACCAAATATGTTTGCCCGTGCGAAGCTCGGGCTGGCTATTAAGTGTCGGATCTTGTCGTCTTCTCCAGAGCGTACCAGCTTGACGTCCACACGCTTCCGAAGGTTCTCCATGGTATTTCCGAAGACCGAGTTCTTCATTAGCTTTTACAGGTCCTTCTCGAATTTACTCGCGGCCGTTCTTCGGAGCTCTGTGTTCATCCTGATATAGGGTTCCATCCAAGGGATCTGGGCGAATCTCAGGGCCCGGTGAACCTTTGTCAGGCGCATTCCCAGAGATAGATACAGCTGTAGGTTCCGGTAGTGCAGGACGTACCGTTCCTTGTTGCGGAGGTTGGGGACCAGCTTTTCGACCTCGGTAGGCGATTTCTTACCGAGAAGGCCGTGCTAATAGTCGGACATCCACTCCTTCTGGACCACCAGACGCTCCGGGGCTAATGGGTAGCCGTTATATGCGTTATATAGGCCGGATACTCTAGGTCGAACTCGAGGATGTAACCGGAAGGACTGTCGTGGGGGTGGGTAGCAAACGTTTCGCCGAGACGCCGCGCGTCATCTACCCACTGGAAGCCGCCCCTTGGAAGGAACTGACTCATAGCCCAGCCATATAGATTATTCGCGTCTAGGTATTGGATGTAGCTGTTTGGACTTTCGGGGTTGTCTCCCTCCACCTGCGGATTATTGGTTTTGGCGTGTCGCTTACTTACCATGGAGATACCTCCTCGCAACCCCTTCTCAATGAAGAGATGTTGGTCGTAGTCGGTCAAGAGCTCCAGCCCTACCCCGGTCTTCTTGAACAGCGCATCCCACGAGAGACCTGGGCTCGGAAAGTAGTGTGCAGGGTCCAATCCATACTGCCGTAAACAAGTCTTCCGGAAGGCCTCAAACACATCGGCCAACAGGAACACGTCTGTGCGGCAGTAAAGGTCTGTGTAGTCTCCCAGATTGGTGCAGTTAAATACCTTCCATACCTGTTGAGCGTGGATGTAGTCATCGCTAATGCCTCCGACTTTGAGCTTACTGTAGAAAGCCTCTTTGGGTGGGAGGCTTGACTCGTCGAAGCGCTCCCAGCAGTCCATATACTTATAGGGTTAGACACCCTTGGGCATGAGCAGCTTTCGTTTTTCTTCGTCGGGCTCATACCGGGCTGTGATAAGGAAAGCCTCCGGTTTGTTGGCCTCTACCAGATTGTCATGGGAATTCGGTAAGAATTGAACGCTGTCGATGAAGCGGAGCTGCCCCAGCGAGAAGGAGATGTACTTTTCCGTGTTGTTGGGGATGCAGGAGATGCGGCCCTCCGCCTTACTTATGGCTTGCATCAAGAGGTGCCCGTCGTAGCCCTGAAGGTTGTGGAAGACTATTGGTATGGCTGTCTTGGGACCCAGCCGCAATTTTAGGTTGCATGCGTTATGGGCCGTGCCTCTGTACTTGCCGGTGATATGGAAGTGATCGCGACCAGAATCGGCGCCTATAGGCTTCTCACACACGTGGCAGCTTGCGGCGTTGTTGTGGGCCTGCCAGTCCTGGGGAGTCATATTCATGGCTATAGGGTTGACTCAAATAATTTTGATTTCCTGCTCCTCCTGTTGGAGAGCTCTGAGGAAGTGTTCCGTCGCGTTAGGGCCTCTGTATTCCACGGGGCGTTTTGTGCGGCCGTCGCAAAGCACCACAACATAGCAGTAACTGCAGGGCTCGTGGTGCTGAGTCTTTTGAGTGCTGCTCTCTGTAGGTGACGGCGGCGGGCCTTCAACCTTTCTGGTCAGAGCCTCAAAGTCGGCATATATGATGAACGGAGCCGGTAGCTGTTTGTGGTGGTTCTGAAAGGTGAACTTTGTTTTCCCCCTCCTGGGGCATCTCCACCCTCACCGCCGTCTGGCCAATCCCTTGGCATTCCGGCTTATGCGCCTCGAGCAGATCCTCCCTTGTGTAACCGTGTAGGCAGCGCTCGCAGAAGTGTTTGCAATGGTGTGCCTTACTTTCTTGGAACAGGAGACGGTTGAGGTCTTTTATCCACGTATAATGGAATTTGCTTACCTTCCCAATCAGCAGCAGATTGATTCATGACGTGTCGCCGGGCTTATTGCTGAGGCGGTGCACGATCACGCCCTTGTCCCACCCGAACACGTTGATGGCGCGGTCGTTCTTTTCCTCCACTTTAGGGATCTGAGAGATGGGCGTGCGGGCGTCGATCCCACTAAAATCATGGCCATCATTGGTGGGATACTTTATTGGTCTCTGACGGTTTCTGGTGGCTGGAAATAAGGCAGACCGGAGTGCCCATCGGAGGCAGTCGTCGTCTTTGTTCTTCACATTGATGACTGCTTTCTTATCACTCACAGCTGCGGGTAGGGGGATGTAGGGCCCGCCTCTCAGTGGCTGATACCTTGCAATGTCAAGCCAGAGTGTTTGCACGCTATTGACAACCCACCCTTACCCTCGCTGTGTCCATTTTTCTAGCACCTCCTGGATGGTGGGGAAGGCCTTATCTAGAGCCCCGTCAATGTCACCGGCCTCTAAGAGGGCCTCCTGTTTGTTGTGGAGTACTGGGCTGGTATACTCTTCACTGCCATCGGCGTTGCCCTTTCGCAACTGAACCCTGAGGCCTAGTTGGAAGTTAACCCCGTTGAGTGCCAGGATCTCTTCTTCTAGCTTCTGGCGAATAATAGCTCGAATTTCTTCTAAGAAGGCTACGTCTGTCCAAACGCCTTCGGGTACGTTCATCTGCCAGACCCGGAGGAGATTCCTTATGACCCTGTCAGTGTTAATGAATTCTAGTTTCTTTTCGCCTAGCAATTCATCCAACTCCTCGTTACTGAGGAGGTTCTTGACGTCTTGGTTCAACTCCTCGTTACTGACGTCTTGCTTCAACTCCTCGTTACTTCGGGAGTTCTTGCTGTCTTGCAGCCGCTTCAACTCAGCCACAGCCGTTTTATACCTGTCGAGGATCCCCTGCAGTTCTTCCAAGGCAATGCGGGGCCGTGGGTACTTGGGCCGAACACCTATGAGCGTCTCAAACTCCTCCGTAGTGCTCGTGCTTTTTGATGATGTTTCATTGTACTCGCTGTTATACCAACATCATCGTTATACCTATTGACAGTGATTCTCTAATAGGGAATTTCGATAGCCGCCAGCCGTTTGAACTCGTCCAAGAAAGCCTTGCGCCTCCGCTGGCTTTCACACGTCTGGACATTATTATATCCGCAGGCCCCGCAAAGCCGAAATCGGTTTTTAACACCCCGGCTACAGCTAATACATGGCTGGATGCCAGGACTCTTCCGCAGACGGGCTAGGTGAACACCGCAGTACTCCCACAGACAACTCTTACCACAGAGCTCCGTTGAACTGATGAGAAGCCACTGGCAATTATTGCTACCCTTTGGCATGTTGTTGTTGTATTTATCGAAGTATACCTGGTGCAACTGGTATGTCTAATAGAACACCAGAAGGGGCTGGGGGCTTCTATTTTGTTCTGGGGAGGGCCCCAGGGGAGGGTGTGCCAGAACTCCTATTCTGTATACTACTGTCCTTGCTCGTTTGGCGAGTTCAGTGAGACGGTGATGCACAGAAATCATCGACGCTCGTGGTGTACTCACCCGTTACTGAGCTTGACAGCCCTCATTTTGACTCTTCCTCCATCAATGACTTTGAAGAGACATTCAACTTGTAAGCAACGTGACTTGAATAACCATTTTTGAGTGCACATCACCAATAGGTTGTTCTTCGACAAATAGAAAGAGGGTATGTATTCATAAAATGGGAGATGTAACGTCCTTACGGATAACTAAGGATAAAGTATTATATTGTTTTACAAGTGTAGGCCTACACACACACGTGCGTTAGTGACGAATACTGGGGTCTTCGTTGTGTCAAGGCTGTTACGTTGTGTGGTCACGCGCATGCGCACTATTACATCGAGTTTGTTGTATGTTACCGTATGGCCGTCGGCCATTTCTAGCCAGTAAAGCACCTTCACTGTTCGTCTGGGATTGTCTTCTTCATTCTGAACCCCCGAATGCAACAAAAGCATTCACTCATACATCGTTGAACGTCTGGGATGAGTTGGATTAAATTCAGAAGAACGGTGTTGTGCCATGCGTAACCGAACGACCAGGATGTGTAGACACATAGCTGCTTAAATAACATGTACGTGGTTACATTGTACAAGTGTAATGGTGATGCCATCGTCGAACATGCTGGTGTGATGGGAAGTTCCATGGTGATAGTGGCTTACAACCACGTTTGTGTTTTCTGTAGGCCTTATAGGCCTACTGGCGTACTTGCCAGCCAGTTCACTTGTGGATGGATTAAATAGAGCTGTAAATCTGTTGTAACTTGTTCCACCATTAATACCGTACACATAACCAGTAAATATGGCACCGAACACTGTAACTCTCGATTATTAATTGGGGGCATTACTGATACAGTAAATAAGTAATCCTCATGATGGCGATAGTTCGAATCTGCTTGGGATACTCCTGTATCCTTAGCTTTATTTGTTTTCCTTTCGCATTGTATTAATCCCTGTGTAGATCTGTTTGTGCTATTCCGAATTTATGTGCCAATTCCAGGTCACATGTGCATTTCATGTATTGCATTTGTAGCCGTGGTATGTAAGGGACCAACTCATGATGAGCAATTCAGATCAAGTCTCTCCTAAGTCCGTAAAGTGCGTACATTTACACATGCAACTTCATTAACTTCCATTTACATACGTGTCATAGGGCCTACATATTTATATGTATAACATGAAATGGGCAAAGCCTAGGAGCGAACGCTGTGCATTACTTTGCCTTGTGAATAATAGACAGTGTGCGCTAACAATACAATGTAATTTATTATTCCACAAATTTCTCTGATTACTGTGTATATGTAGAATTTTCAAGAGCTTGGTCTGTTCATTGATACCTCATTCGTGTCTGATAAGATAGCCCTTGGCTTTTCCCAAAACGCCGACGACATATTTACCCTTACTCTGATAAGGTCTACTAGACTCGACGTACATTACAGGTGTACCACTGAAGTGTAACATGTCTGATCTGAGGTGTACGTGAGGTATACTGAAGGTGTACTGCCAAATTTGCAAATTAATACCTCAAGTATTAATTTGCATAAAGTACAGCTCAGTGGAGGTGTACCCGAGTAAAAGCTGACGTATATGCTTATAGGCAAGTTCAATGTTTCTGAGTGTAACTCACAATTAACACACCGTTTTCACCGTTATTTTGAGCTTTCTGGCTGCTTGATCAAAATTTATTGCTACTCTTTTTCAAAGCAATTTGTTAAGAAAGTACGTCAGATGCAAGCAAGGATCGCTCCCTGACACCACACAGGCACTAAACTGTCCCCACACTCACTCAGTTACTACCCGCGACCTGACATCACAGCAGCCAGATGATAGCGAAGCGGTAGCTACGAACGCGGTGATGAAGAGCCAGTTTCGCAGCGTAAAACTTGTTTTGAGAGTACGGAAATCCACTCTTCAGGTGAAGTGACATACATTTTCTCTGCTAATTGACGCACAAGATTTTGGATACTTTGATACATTTGCATTTAGTGTTGCTTTATCATTTTTCGGCGCAACGTAACCAGACAGGGACTTACAGGTCACACAATAACACAGGGCGCAGTCAAAGACTGCGCTCATATAAGGCATTTATCTGATATAGATGTAAACTAAGCATTTACTGAAGTGTACCCTACAAATATTTCTTCAGTTTTCATTAGTTAGATTGAGCATTGGTCTTGTTATTTCTTTGATAACTGTGGAAAATTAAAGCCTTCGAAATCTCCGTTGTAGATCATGACGTCACGCCACGCTCATGAATATGAATGAGCTGATGTATTCGATGTTTGTTGATAAATGATTTCATGTATTTTGCTGTGGAAAAATATGCTGCCCTGTATTTATGAGAAATCCGTAGACCTGGGTTAGCATGTTTACAAAGTTGGAATGGCATAAGCAGTAATATATTGCATTCTATTGTATTATATAAGAGAAGACGGTACATGTTGGAATATTACTTACCGGACGTTACCGATGTTGTTTGTTTTAATGTGTTTGTATTAAGCTTGCGTAGTGCACGGACATATTATTTATTTCATCAGTTTGATCATTTGTGATACGATCATTAATGCTATTTTATTTCTTTCTGTTTTTACAGAACGCACGCCTATTCAAGAGAATACAATGTTTGTTAAGATAAAATCTCCGTAGTAGTTGTTAACTTCATTACTTTCCGACCATAATTTTAAACTTTTCATGTGACCACACGTTACAAATTCTGCACTAGAAAGCATAAGTCAATGCATGATCGGGTTTGTTTTCCCATAACCTAGACATGCACACTGTCAGAGGCAGCCATCTTGGAATAATCAAGGGGAAAGTATATTCATGCTCTCTGGTTGATCAATATTTGCCAAAAAAAGGGAAATAAGTATATTGTGAGGTAAGGGCTTGTATTTGTTTAGTGTACTTTTTCCTTTTTTTTTGGCCTCTAACATGTACCTGAGATATATTTTCTTAGTGTGCATTTTTTTTTTCAGAGTTACTGAAGGATATCTGGGGTACATTAATTCATATTCAAAAATTGTTCACAGTTCCTGAGGTTTATCTGAGGTAGATGCATATGGCAGACCTCATTTATGCCTCATACTGAGGTGTACATGTGGTGTACACCCCGATATACACATTATCTATACCTCACACTGAGGTGTAATCCTCAAGTCTATAAGGGCACTAGCTGCTGATTAATACTTCAGGGTGAAAATTAAAAGTGAGATCACTGTGCTAATCATTCAAAATTGATTATTTATTTCCAGTTACACGAGTTTAGTCAATACATTCAATGCTATGAACTGTAGAATTTCCAAAAATCACAAGCGAGTTCAAGGTATTGTCTGAGGAATTTATCAGGTATGCCTTTATCAAGACTTTGTGTGCATTCTCGCTGTCATCATTTTAAGTTCAGTCTGAATAAAATAAAGTTGAGCACGGATTTACAGAAATATCACACATCAGCTAAGTCGGTTGTATAGATGGAGGGCACTGGAATACTTGGGGTAAACAACCGGCATACCACGTTGCAAGATATGCTTATCTCTGTCGGCCACTTTTCGCCACCAAGGCCCTTGCTAAAGGCTGGGATTGAACCCTCACCTTGTGTGTTTACAGACAAGATCAATCAGCCATGACCCGCTCCCAATATGAATAATAACATACATGTACACAAATATCTCCAGAGATGATTATGAGTGGGAAACGTTTCATCCGCAGAATCTGCAACAGGCGAGCGACAACTTAGTATGAAACAGATCAGGCTTCAGGACTTGTTTCGGTTATTTTATTTTGTAACATATTGTGACTACTAAGAATGTGTTGGTTGTATACAAGCATCTGGGTATACGAGGAAACTAAGATCATATCTCAGTGACTTTATCTTAGAATGTGTTGGTTGTATATAAGCGTCTGGGTATACGAGGAAACTAAAATCATATCTGTGACTTTATCTTAGAATGTGTTGGTTGTATATAAGCGTGTGGGTATACGAGGAAACTAAGATCATATCTCAGTGACTTTATAATAGAATGTGTTGGTTGTATATAAGCGTCTGGGTATACGAGGAAACTAAGATCATATCTCAATGACTATCTTAGAATGTGTTGGTTGTATATAAGCGTCCGGGTATACGAGGAAACTAAGATCATATCTCAATGACTTTAAATTCTAAACTTTTTAAAGTTCTTTTTCGGTTGTGAGGAATGGTTTGATTTATTTCATTAATGGGTGTTTTCCACTCAAGAATATTTAACTTATACAACAGCCAGCGTTATGACGGAACATAACCAGTGAGTTTACAGAATGAAATTCTGATCTACTTTCAATACACACATGTTCATGTATTTCGTAGTCGAAGGTGTTTTTTTTTATTTCCTAATTATGAAAACACCTTTCCTTCAGCTGAGATGAGGGAAGGAAAAATTAGAGCAAAATTGTGTATATTCAGTAAAATTCAAAAGTTTCCAGATCACAGCTTTTCCTTCAGCCTAACTTCATAATGGGTAGAATATTTTTTTCTGACACAATAACGAAAATACAAAAAATAATGATTTATCTATGTACAGATACATCATGACTTTTTCTTCTTCTTTGATGTTAGATAATTTCCTTTTATAAGTGAAATCTACTTAGTATTTTCATTTACACTTCATAATGCAAACCCAATACATTCCTTTTCCTTCGTTTTGATCTCCATAGCCCTTCTGATCTGCACCCTGAAGTTTCAGTGAATTTTCTCAATTTTCAACTTTTTGATACAGCATAATGGTCTGCAGATCAAGTGTGTTAGAGAGAGAATACCTGCTTCTCAGCTTACAATACAAACATCACCCCCTATACATGTACAATTGTTGACAGTTTGCAAACCTATAGCTGGATCTACTAATTTTTATTTATTTATTTTTTGTGCCTTCAATTTTGATGACCCACTCGCAAACAATTGTCTTTCTTATTTAGACAATGGGGTTAGTGTGTTTATACAAAATGACGGTAAATATGTCTTCTGTGGGAGAAGAGGAACATTGTGATGTATGACATTTCTACTATCAGGTTGCCATGACAACCACAGACATAATAAAATGTTAGATGCTATCTCTGTATATCCGGTAAAAATTAAAACTGAGCATGCAGGAGAATAGGAGTTGTAACCTAGACATGAAGCCATACAGGGGAAATAGCAATGTGGTTACCATGGAAATTGTGGAATCGAACAGAATCTCAATGTATCAATCTGGTTCTAACGGCATGCGCACAAATGGACAATTGTAAAACCTTTGACATGCTGGGAACAGCACGCTCGAAATGACCGAATTTCAGGTTAGTGAATGGAATGGAGTACATCACGTTCTGAAAGCTAAGCTTGGAGGAATGAAACACATCTCAGATCTACGGCTCGACCAAACCAACGTGTATTTCAGCGACCGAAATACAAACAAACGGCGTGGTCATTACCCGACCAGTGGGAAGAAGTCCGTCATGCGCAAGCTGTGTACTTTTTGTATTAACATTTCCAGAAACTGCATCCGAATGATCTCCAGACGTGGGGAAAAGTGGATGATTTTATGGGGTCAAAAGTATTGATGTAGACCATACCAATTCGTCTTGGTTGTCCAGAATTTACCAGCTGATCCTGTTTAGGATCTTACTGCATGCCTCAGGCTACAGATAAAACACTCAGCAATGTCATACTGAGTTAGGGTTTCAGCTCATCCAATCAGTTCAACTGATGACGTCGAGAAAGGGTTATAAATTATTCAATTCGTTTTGAAGTTACAACTTCCTCTTTTAAAGTGTTAGTGTGTTAGGATTGATCCAGGATCTACAGACTCTCTACTCTCAGCTCTCTACTGTGCCATCCGGGCCGATCACAAACGCTATCAAACCTGATAACATCTTTGAAGCTTCCTTAACCCCTAACCATTGAGACTTTCTTTGTTATTCTTACATTATCATTATATTTTCATGGATTAATGTTGATTTTGATATGTATGTTATTATAAAGCGGGTCCGTATAGTTTTATAACACACACATACGCATATTTAAAAAATATATAATTTATTGAATTAATGTTTTACCCAAACCTAAACATTTTTGCTTGAATATATAAATGTCTGATCAAATTATTCTACTTTGCCCTTTAAATCAAGCTAGAATACTTGCACAGTTTATTAGCACGAGCACAGATTAGAGTGGCCAACAAGACAATACTAGACCACTGCACTCCTGGCAATTTGAAAAGTCGGAGCCATGGGTGATTTAAAGAAATAACTTAAAAGTTGATGGTTTTGCAAAACCGACCAAGCTGACGCATGAAGGTAAAACGACGGCTTCCAGACGACAGCTAATGTAATGGAGACAATACATAAAATAACAAGCCGTAATCCAGCAGCATTATCCAGGTTCACGCTGCTGGTCTTTTACCACTTCTGCTATCCTGCTCTCATAAAAGCAAACACTGATCTCCAGGAATTCACTGGTTTTTAACTACAGGCAGCTAGATACAATGTCCATTAGACCAGTGAACAGAAAATAAACATTGCTCAGTGATGTGGTTAAGTGCCGAGAACAGAATTTCTGGGCATCGGCTCTGTACAGTAAAAATAAGAACGAAAATAGAAAACAAAACGCGACAAAGAAAGTAACGGAATGTTCTGGATATGAACCCTAGACTGCCAAACACCGTTTACAGTGAAGAAGAGAATACAGATTAGGCCGCCTTGATCTTCTACTGATAGCCGAGGAAAAAGTACAGAAACAATACATTGTTGCAATGTTGGTGTCCGAGAAAAAGACTGAGAGAATACATTGTTGCAAAGTTTATGGCCGCTACCACGGTAAACTGTTGTTAACAGTTGCATGCACTCTTTCAAAGATCGCATGTTACATTTCGAAGAAAAGTCGAACGATTTCTGGCAAGTTTTTGGCAGTTACGTGAAAAGCACAGCTCGAAGGTGAAAATGGCATAATCCTGACGTCAAGGTATCCTCAAAAATGCTTTTGTCCCATACGTTGTGCAGTTTTTAGAGTAGGCCTACGTTTGAGCTAATTTCATTTGTCTGCTATACCATAATTTCCATATCAAACTCATTTTTGGAATCTTTGTAGGGCCATTGACTTAGTAACTGCTACCGAAAGTTTCATGACGACAGATTCATCCGTCTGGAGAAGATTTTTAAAGCTTGTCAATAACATTCAAAATGGCCGCTAAAAGACGTGACTGGCCAAACAGCAGAAAATGTCACATGTTGCTTCATGTGTTCGTAACTAAAACTGCAAAGTTGGTTACGCTACATTACAAGTTTTCGAGATACAATGCAATTTTACGAAACGACTAATAATAAGAATAATCCGAACGATATCAAGAAAACTGCGCGGACCCCTAATAATAATATTATTATTATTATTATTATTAATAATAATAATAATAATAATTTCTTACAATCCTCTATCGAAGTACTCTCTCAGAAAACCAATCAAGTCAGGAGATATAACTTGGCAACTAGGGGAGACCTTGTCTCAGTCACCGGGATCTCTGAACTGCTTTGGTAAAGGTAATACAAAGTTTTCAAAGCTGAGCAGGGCCTATTCTTTCGTCACTTTCTGCAGAGCCTCACCTTCCGGTACATGCGCCCTCAAAATAAGTGTACAAACACTACAACGCTACATCAGAAAACCGCGTGTTTTCGCTGCAATTTGGACTGTTTTGTGTCCGAGTTCCTCATGGGGCATTCTGTATACAAGGAGTAAAAAGGCGTTATGCATGTCTAGGTTCAGGTCATTACATTACTCTATTTCCTTTCTCTAAGGTCTCCTTACAATTCTAGTTATTACATACCTCTATTTTCCTACCCCTGTGGTCTCCCTACAATCCAGGTTATTACATTACATACCCCCGTTTCCCCAATCTATGGTCTCCCCACAATTCAGGTTATTACATACTACTATTTCCCTACCCTGTGGTCTCCCCACAATTCAGGTTATTACATACCTCCATTTACCTACCCTGTGGTCTCCCCACAATTCAGGTTATACATACTTCTATTTCCCTACCCTGTGGTCTCCCCACAATTCAGGTTATTACATACCTCTATTTCCCTACCCTGTGGTCTCCCCACAATTCAGGTTATACATACCTCCATTTCCCTACTCTGTGGTCTCCCCACAATTCAGGTTATACATACCTCCATTTCCCTACCCTGTGGTCTCCCTACAATTCAGGTTATTACATACTACCCTGTGGTCTCCCTCCAATTCAGGTTATTACATACCCATGTTTCTTCACCCTATTATCTCCTCACCATTCAGGTCATTACATACCCATGCTTCTCCTCCCTATTATCTTCTCACCATTCAGGTCATTACATACCCTCGTTTCCCTATCATCGCATTACAATTCAGGTCATTACATACCCATGTTTCTCCTCCCTATTGTCTCCTCACCATTCAGGTCAGTACATACCCCCGTTTCTCCTCCCTATCATCTCACTACAATTCAGGTTATTACATACCCATGTTTCTCCTCCCTATTGTCTCCTCACCATTCAGGTCAGTACATACCCCCGTTTCTCCTCCCTATCATCTCACTACAATTCAGGTTATTACATACCCCTGTTTCTCCTCCCTATTGTCTCCTCACCATTCAGGTCAGTGCATACCTCGGTTTCTCCTCCCTATCACCTCACTACAATTCAGGTCATTACATACCCATGTTTCTCCTCCCTATTGTCTCCTCACCATTCAGGTCAGTACATACCCCCGTTTCTCCTCCCTATCATCTCACTACAATTCAGGTTATTACATACCCATGTTTCTCCTCCCTATTGTCTCCTCACCATTCAGGTCAGTACATACCCCCGTTTCTCCTCCCTATCATCTCACTACAATTCAGGTTATTACATACCCATGTTTCTCCTCCCTATTGTCTCCTCACCATTCAGGTCAGTACATAACCCCGTTTCTCCTCCCTATCATCTCACTACTATTCGGGTTGTTACATACCCATGTTTCTCCTCCCTATTGTCTCCTCACCATTCAGGTCAGTACATACCCCCGTTTCTCCTCCCTATCATCTCACTACAATTCAGGTTATTACATACCCCTGTTTCTCCTCCCTATTGTCTCCTCACCACTCAGGTCAGTACATACCCTCGTTTCTCCTCCCTATCATCTCACTACAATTCAGGTTATTACATACCCATGTTTCTCCTCCCTATTGTCTCCTCACCATTCAGGTCAGTGCATACCCCCGTTTCTCCTCCCTATCATCTCACTACAATTCAGGTTATTACATACCCATGTTTCTCCTCCCTATTGTCTCCTCACCATTCAGGTCAGTACATACCCATGTTTCTCCTCCCTATCATCTCACTACAATTCAGGTTATTACATACCCCTGTTTCTCCTCCCTATTAACTCCTCACCATTCAGGTCAGTACATACCCCCGTTTCTCCTCCCTATCATCTCACTACTATTCGGGTTGTTACATACCCATGTTTCTCCTCCCTATTGTCTCCTCACCATTCAGGTCAGTACATACCCCCGTTTCTCCTCCCTATCATCTCACTACTATTCGGGTTGTTACATACCCATGTTTCTCCTCCCTATTGTCTCCTCACCATTCAGGTCATTACATACTCCCGTTTCTCCTCCCTATCATCTCACTACAATTCAGGTTATTACATACCCGTTTCTCCTCCCTATTGTCTCCTCACCATTCAGGTCAGTACATACCCCCGTTTCTCCTCCCTATCATCTCACTACTATTCGGGTTGTTACATACCCATGTTTCTCCTCCCTATTGTCTCCTCACCATTCAGGTCAGTACATACCCCCGTTTCTCCTCCCTATCATCTCACTACTATTCGGGTTGTTACATACCCATGTTTCTCCTCCCTATTGTCTCCTAACCATTCAGGTCATTACATACCCCCGTTTCTCCTCCCTATCATCTCACTACAATTCAGGTTATTACATACCCGTTTCTCCTCCCTATTGTCTCCTCACCATTCAGGTCAGTACATACCCCCGTTTCTCCTCCCTATCATCTCACTACTATTCGGGTTGTTACATACCCATGTTTCTCCTCTCTATTAACTCCTCACCATTCGGGTCATTACATACCCCTGTTTCTCCTCCCTATCGTCTTACCACAATTCAGGTCAGTACATACCCATGTTTCTCCTCCCTATTGTCTCCTCACCATTCAGGTCAGTACATACCCATGTTTCTCCTCCCTATTATCCCCTGCCCCCCACCCCACCCCAACAACACACACAACATAACCCTGCTTCCCCTCCCTATGTTCTCTCTACAAGTTAGGTTATTGCATACACCTGTTATCCACCCCCAACCCCTCTAAAATATATGGTCTTTCTACAATAGAGGTAATTACATGCCCCTGTCTCCTTACTGTTATCTCCCCATAATTCAGGTTAACGCATAGCCCTGCTTTGTTTTGTTTGGATTCCAGAAAAGACAGTTTAATATCATATTACATCTTCAGTCTACCTTCAGTCTGGGGTAGTTGAGTGAGTGAGTGCTTGGGGTTTAACGTCGTACTCAACAATTTTTCAGTCATATGACGACGAAGGAATCATTAGGGTGCATGCACGTGTAATGTGCCTCCTTGTTGCAGGACGGATTTCCACCGCTCTTTTATTTAGTGCTGCATCACTGAGACGACTTACCGAAGGCAAGTAAGCCGCCCCGCCCGAGCCATTATACTGATACGGGTCAACCAGTCATTGCACTATCCCCTTCATGCTGAACGCCAAGCGAGGAAGTTACAACTTTTAAAGTCTTAGGTGTGACTCAACCAAGGATTGATCCTGGATCTACCGGTCCCGAAGCAGACGCTCTACCAACTGTGCTATCCGGGCCGGTCTGGGGTAGTTGAGGTGGTATTCCATTCAGAGGTAACAAGCCTTTAGGTAGACGCTCTGCGGACAACGCCCACTTAAAACACTGATAAGTACCTGTATGCATTAATTAGTCAAATAATGTAATAATAAAACACTTTCTGATATGTTGGTTATATTTAACACTTCGATACCAAATAAATAAGAAAATATACTAAAATCAAGATGACGTCAGTGAGCAACTTTTGAAACTGAAAATTATAAAGACAGAAAAGACATGTCACATGAACATATAGGACAGCACTATGGGCATAATTGACAGGCGTTACAAAAGCTAATTAGCCTTTTCCATTCGCATATTTCCTAGTACTACAGATCAAAATAAAAAGAATAATACATATCTGTCCAGTATACAAAAGGAAGGATAACTCCCTAAAACTAACCACATCAAGACAGGTAATACTGTACACACATGTACACTGCCAAGGAACACATTTACATGTATATTTATATGCAAAATGTGTATACAAAAATAGAGTAAATACAAATACTGAGATTCAAGCTCTGTTTTATTATGCAGAGGATTTAAAATGCAAAGGAAAATATACTTATTAGAGTAGCATTATGAATGCAAGTGTTCTTCAAAATTAAATCTAGTGGACTACCTGAATT
Organism: Liolophura sinensis; assembly: GCF_032854445.1. Taxonomy (NCBI): domain Eukaryota; kingdom Metazoa; phylum Mollusca; class Polyplacophora; order Chitonida; family Chitonidae; genus Liolophura; species Liolophura sinensis. The sequence goes on from NC_088295.1 coordinate 266,640, forward strand.
GAATTGAGCAGTATGTGGTAAATGTCTCTGATGAGAATATGCATATAATTGTCTCTGATGAGGAGATGCACCGGACTGTCTCTGATGAGGAGATGCACCGGACTGTCTCTGATGAGGAGATGCACCGGACTCTCTCTGATGAGGAGATGCACTGGACTGTCTCTGATTAGGAGATGCATTTAATTATCTTCGATGAGGAAATGCATCTAAGCATACTTTATGAGGAAATGCATCTGATCGGCCTTCGTGTACATTTTGAGGAGGCGTCTAATCGTCTTTAATGGTGTACGTTTTGAGAAGATGCCGAGGCTGGTCAGTCTGCAAAATGCAAAACATACATTTATTTCATTTTAATTATTAATTTATTTGATTTTTGATTAATGCCATAAACAAGAATATGATGGGTCAGTTTTATGTTTGGAGAAACCGGTGAGTCAGGCGAAAACCACAGCCCTGTTTTGTTAATGAGTCACAGCAGAGATCTATCCGTAAAAGTTGCTGAAATGTTTTACTACCTGCCAGAAAGTGTACATGTGTGTGTGGGCACGACTATTGTTGGTTTTAAACACAAAGGTTGCAACATACAGCAAAGTATATCTCATAAGTAAGTTCCACGTCCATACTTTGGATTTCTATGATAAACAAAAAAGATTACCAGTAAAAACTCACATTCTGGCTAATGTTCAGAGAATGAAGTTAAACAACTAACTCCGACAAGAGTTAATTTGTCAACAGCATCCTTGAACAAACAACATGTGCAGAGTACATTCCACATTGTTGTCAAAAGGATCTGGCAAGGGCTGGATCATGTGCTGGTTTCATTACCCCATACTGGCCTACACTGGTTTTCACTTGTCACCTATTACCACCATACTGGCCTACACTGGTTTTCACCTATCACCTATTACCAACACACTGGCCTACACTGGTTTTCACTTGTCACCTATTACCACCATACTGGCCTACACTGGTTTTCACCTATCACCTATTACCAACACACTGGCCTACACTGGTTTTCACTTGTCACCTATTACCACCATACTGGCCTACACTGGTTTTCACCTATCACCTATTACCAACACACTGGCCTATACTGGTTTTCACTTGTCACCTATTACCACCATACTGGCCTACCCTGGTTTCACTTATCATACTACCACCATACTGGCTTACACTGGTTTCACCTGTCACATATTACCACCACATTGGCCTACACTGGTTTCACTTATAATAATATCACTATACTGGCCTATACTGGTTTTCACTTCTCACCTATTACCACCATACTGGCCTACACTGGTTTCACTTAAAATAATATCACTATACTGGCCTATACTGGTTTCACTTGTCACCTATTACCACCATACTGGCCTATACTGGTTTCACTTGTCACCTATTACCACCATACTGGCCTATACTGGTTTCACTTGTCACCTATTACCACCATACTGGCCTACACTGGTTTCACTTATCATACTACCACCATACTGGCTTACACTGGTTTCACCTGTAACATATTACCACCATACTGGCCTATACTGGTTTCACTTGTCACCTATTACCTCCATACTGGCCTACCCTGGTTTCACTTATCATACTACCACCATACTGGTTTACACTGGTTTCACCTGTAACATATTACCACCATACTGGCTTACACTGGTTTCACCTGTAACATATTACCACCATACTGGTTTACACTGGTTTCACCTGTAACATATTACCACCATACTGGCTTACACTGGTTTCACCTGTAACATATTACCACCATACTGGTTTACACTGGTTTCACCTGTAACATATTACCACCATACTGGCTTACACTGGTTTCACCTGTAACATATTACCACCATACTGGCCTATACTGGTTTCACTTGTCACCTATTACCTCCATACTGGCCTACCCTGGTTTCACTTATCATACTACCACCATACTGGTTTACACTGGTTTCACCTGTCACCTATTACCACCACATTGGCCTACACTGGTTTCACCTGTCACATATTACCACCACATTGACCTACACTGATTTCACTTGTCACCTATTACCTCCATACTGGCCTACCCTGGTTTCACTTATCATACTACCACCATACTGGCCTACACTGGTTTCACCTGTCACATATTACCACCACATTGACCTACACTGATTTCACTTGTCACCTATTACCACCACACTGGCCTACACTGGTTTGGACCACAAGAGGTATAAGGTGTCTTTCTTGTCCAATTTTACCTGCACTGTTTGTCCAGACTTAAATGATCATAGATCTGAAGCACCATGTTGAGAATCTCATTCCACGATTTCTCATGCGCTCAAAAATTCAACCATCATGGCTAAAGATTTCAAGGAAGGGTAAGAAGGGTTGTCCTCAGTGGGCGCCTTATTAATAGATTTGCAAGACTACATCCAGTCTGATAAGTCATCAGGGTTAGAAAAAGAATGTTTTACCCCAAAGTATTTTTTGTGGTATCAACTGTTCGCTCTATTTCATCCTGTGCTCGATGATGGTGTGGACTCAACATTTGACAAAAGGCAGTTTGGAACTGTTTAAGGTCTCTAGACATGAAATTTTTTCTGTTGTCTGTTCGGCTGCTCCAAATCGTGCACAAATGTTTTTCAGTTTCCGCTGTTTGAAAGTAACATGGAAAGTAATTAATCACTATATCTCTCTCTCAATCAATATCTCTCCTTCAATCACTATCTTCTCAATCAATATCTCCCTCTCTCAATCACTATCTCTCCTTCAATCACTATCTTTCTCAATCAATATCTCCCTCTCTCAATCACTATCTATCTCTCTCAATCAATACCTCCCTCTCTCAATCACTATCTGTCTTTCTCAATCACTACCTCTCTCTCTCTATGGGCTGCTAACTGCTGCCGCAGACCTGAGGGCTAGGGGGCTGCCTTTGATGGCTCCTTCCCAAGGGTAGGCGTGAAACTTGGCGCTCTGGTCTGGATCTGTTTACTGATTCTTGGTGAATATAACAATTGGCCGCTTTGCCAATCATATCATTTAGTCATAGGCGGATGTCCGTCATGGATTCTATTAAGAATGTAATCATGTAATCATTCCGGAATCACCAATGAAATACCGCAAGGCAAACTTCTGTTGACTGTGCTAAGTATCTCATGTAGGGAGAAATAGTCTCTGATATTTCCAGAATTTCTTGTGTGGTTTGACCATCCGTACTGAATAAAATGATTAACGCTGCAGGTTGCTCGTTGTTCTCTGTAGATCCGCAGGACTAGTGACAGCTCAGTTATCACCTTTACTTGCATGAAAGTGTGTCAGCTATCACCATAGTCTTTCCTGGTTTGTGATTCCAAACTGAACTGGGCGTCATGAGCCTCATTAGCAGTCTCCGGCAACTATATTGGCACTGGCCTATATCCTTGGTCTGTTTATCAGATGAACAAGCAGTAACACACTCCCTACAGTGCATGCGTCGCTCTTTACCTTTCACGGTAATGATATCCCACCAGATATCGCGAAAACTTCTCAATGCCACACAAGTGCACAGCATTCTTTTTTAATTTGTATGTAACACTTCTCTATTTCCGTCATCGTCTTCTCAGCGAACGCAACCGGTATCCATCTGAGCCATGAAGATCTGAGATTTTCAGGTAGTTCTGACACTGTAAGGGTAAAGTTAACCTGGGCAATTGTGATACCAAACAGAAATATCCGTAAGCCGGGTACCCAGTGGCGTCATGAAACAAGTCTTTCTAACTTCTAACTTTCTTTGCCCAACAGAATTTAGTAGAATCTCAAACCTGTGCCTAATTTCAAGAAATATTTCGCATATCCCATTTCATAAAAGACATCGTCAAGTGTCAGTAGTGTGTAACGTTCATGCTTTACGGTCATGGTGTGTACATGTGCAAATATGGAGACTGAATATGTGGTTTTGTAGATGTTGTCAATAAACTTACATCATATCCTTTAAGGACAGCAATGTGGAAGGCTAGCAGCTGCAGGGGAATTGTGGTAAGTATACTCTGTAAGCAGTCCACAGTGTGAGGCACCTCCAGAAACTTGTGGCCGAATTTCTTGGTCTCCTCATCACCTTGGCAACAAATCAGGATTGGGCGGCCCTGAAGTGTGAAATTGCAAAGTTCATATGACATGCTTTTATACAAGTCTTCCCCTCTGCAACACTAAGGGCCTAGCAGGTCAAAACTAGATCACAAAACATATAAACAATGAATAGGGGTTCAGACCAGGATGCCAAGGTGGAGTATTGGGTATCACCAACCCCTATCTCAAACATAACAAATATCAATGGTAAAACTTCTCAGACATGCATGTCTTTGGTAGCAGACTATTTCTAAGGTTACTTCTGCAGTTCAATCAGAACATTTGTTAGCTGATTTTTGTAGATGCTCAGGACATCTGTTAGACAACTTCTGCAGTTCAAGCACAAGATTTCTTAGGTAACTTCTGCAGTGCAAACGGGGCATTTGTTAGCTAATTTCTGCAGTCAAAGTAGGAAATTTGTTAGGTAATTTCTAGAGTTCAAGCAGGACATTTGTTACATAACTTCTTTAGCCTAAGCATTTGTTAGGTAACACTTGTAGTTCAAGCAGGGGATTTGTTAAGTTATTTCTGCAGTTCAAGCAGGACATCTATTAGGTAACATCTGTAGTCCAAGTAGGATAATTGTTATGTGACTCATGTAGTTCAAGCATTTCATTTCTTAAGTAACTTCTGCGGCCAAAGTAGATCATTTCTTAGGTGACTTCTTCAGTCCAAATAGGACATTTGTTAGCTAATTTCTGCAGTCGAAGTAGGACATTTGTTATGTAACTTCAGCAGGTCAAGCAGGACATTTGTTAGGTAATTTCTTCAATTCAAGAAGGACATTGACATCACCATATACTTGACAATTTTTCAGTCATATGACGATGAGAAGTCATTAGGTGTGTGTACATATATATATATATATGTCTTCTTGTGGCTGGAGTCCATTCCACCAAAGTGCTGTCACCACTGAAGCATATCATGCCAAAGACACCAGACTCCACCCAGTCACATGACAGTGCTGACAAAGGTGAAACAGTCATGTTTCCTTGCTCCAAATTCAGTGATGAGCACCAAGAAAGGCAGCAGCAAGAGTCATTTTAAAAGTCTTTGGTAAGACTTGGTATGAGTCATTTTAATGCAGACATCACATTAGTAATTACTTACATGTCTTGCTGTGACTTGTTGTAGAGCATTCATGCATTTCTGAAAAGAGAATACACAGAAAACTTCAGGATACCATGGCCAGATCCTTTTACTTTAACGCTCTATAACAAAGGTTAGGAGAAACCCGGCAGCTCGCTAAGTAGTGTTTCAGTTTATTTGGCAGTCTTTTGACTGGATGTTTGTTTAAAACAGTAGAAGTCATGAATCTTTGCATTGAAACAGACATTCGTATACCAGGCATCAACCCATAAAGACCACCATCAGGTATATCTATTTGTGACAAATTATTAACAAAGCATAATAACATGCATCATTGAAAATACTGCATAAAATAAACTTTTACTTCAAGATAAAATTGGTACAGTAGTACTGCAGTGGAAGTAGCCTATTTGCATTAACTGCTATTTCATGCAAATGTCACGGGTATGACATAACTTCAGATGTAGCCCACATATTTACATGTACTTTACACATGTAAGCTAAAATTAGCAAAAAGGTTGACAGCAAATCCTGAGCTCGGTTTTTCATAAAATATAGGAAATACAGGAACTGTTCAACAAATATAGGAAAATATAGGAGGTTCTAGAAAACATAGAAACACTTTGAGGCCAAAATTTACATGTACCTCTACATGAACAAATTCTAAACACTTTAGCTCTATATGCAGCACACTGTAAACACTTCAGTGCTACGTGCAGCACACTGCAAACACTTTAGCTCTATATGATCTCATTGTAAACACTTTAGATCTACTGAGACACACTGTAATACTTTTAGCTCCACATGCAGCATTCTGTCAACACTTTAGCTCTGTGAACACGCTGAATACTTTAGATGTACATGCAACACACTGTAAACACTTTAGTTCTGTGAACGTGCTGAATACTTTAGACGTACATGCAACACACTGTAAACACTTTAGCTCTGTGAATGCACTGAATACTTTAGATGTACATGCAATACACTGTAAAAACACTTTAGCTCTACTGAAACACACTGTAAACCTTTTAGCTCCACCTGCAACATTCTGTAAACACTTTAGCTCTGTGAACGTGCTGAATACTTTAGATGTACATGCAACACACTGTAAACACTTCAGCTCTGTGAACACGCTGAATACCTTAGATGTACATGCAACACACTGTAAACACTATCGCTCTGTGAACACGATGAATACTTTAGATGTACATGCAACACACTGTAAACACTTTAGCTCTGTGAACACGCTGAATACTTTAGATGTACATGCAACACACTGTAAACACTTTAGCTCTGTGAACACGCTGAATACCTTAGATGTACATGCAACACACTGTAAACACTTTAGCTCTGTGAACACGATGAATACTTTAGATGTACATGCAACACACTGTAAACACTTTAGCTCTGTGAACGTGCTGAATACTTTAGATGTACATGCAACACACTGTAAACACTTCAGCTCTGTGAACACGCTGAATACTTTAGATGTACCTGCAACGCACTGTAAACACTTTAGTTTTATGTCCAACACGCAGTAAACAATTTAGCTCTACATGCAACACAATGTGAACACTTTAAGTCTGTGTGAACACACTAACGAACCTGCGGATGGTCGTGAGTTTCCCCAGGGCTGTACCCGGTTTCCTCCCACCATAATGCTGGCCACCGTCGTATAAGTGACATATTCTAGAGTACGGCGTAGAACACCAAACAAATAAATAAATAAATAAACACACTAACACTTTAGCTCTAAATGCAACACACTGTAACCACTTTTAGGAATAGATTTATTTATTTATTTGATTGGTGTTTTACGCCGTACTCAAGAATATTTCACTTGTACGACGGCGGCCAGCATCATGGTGGGTGGAAACCGAGCACAGCCCGGGGGAAACCCACGACCATCCGCAGGTTGCTGACAGACCTTCCCACTTACGGCCGGAGAGGAAGCCAGCATAAGCTGGACTTGAACTCACAGCGATCGCATTGGTGAGAGGCTCCTGGGTCATTACGCTGCGCTAGCGCGCTAACCGGCTGAGCCACGGAGGCCCCCCTTTTAGGAATAGATTGTCTTTGTTGGGGAAATTTGTTTGGGGAGGGAGTAGTCTGTTTGGGGAGGGTGTAATTTGTTTGGGGAGGGAGTAATCTGTTTGGGGAAAGTGTAATCTGTTTGAGGAGGATGTAATTTGTTTGGGGAGGGTGTAATCTGTTTGGGGAGGGTGTAATTCAAGCATTAGCCTGTATTCAAATCAGTAAGAAAAACAAGAAAGCAAACAGAGATTGCAAACATGTACATATATGCAACCCCTCCCCTTCAGAAAAAGCATAAATAGACCACAAATAGCCACTGTTGTAAAATATTAATATATTTTAAAGAGATTTTATAGGGTGTTTTGAGCCTACAGCAATCGTGAGATGAGCATCTTAGACCACTTGGCCACAGAGGGTCCTGTGTAAGTTTGAGAATCATACCCGAGATAATATGTATCTTATGCCCTATGGGCAAGTGCAGACAACTACTCAAAAAATTGAAATGTGAAAAAATAATTTGACAATTCATCACTTCAAGTTATCTTAGCACACTTTGTATCAGTATGAAAAACATATGCCAATATGACATCAGAGTTACGTCGCATAAATGTACAGGGCAGATAACTCCTAAAACCGATGAAAATGTGAAAAAGTAAGTGGACAGTGCACAACTGCAGGTCATTTTGCACACTCTGTGCAAGGTTCAAACTTCCGCTGAAATATCACAAATATCGGAAAATTTACATAAGGGCAGGAAACTTCTTAAGCCAATTTGCACACTTTATGTGTGTTTGACAATCATATGCCAAATAATAGCCAAGATGTGGCTCCCACAAATTTTCTCAGAAAAATCAGACAACTCCTACTAAAGATTGAAATGTCAAAAAATAACCTGACAGTGCACAACTTCAGGTTATTTTGCACAAATGTGCGACTTTCAGAACCCTATGTTCAGACGTCTGAAATGCCCCCTTCCATCCCCAACATTTCCAAGAATATAAAATGAAAGAGCGCTAATAAAATCTTAAAAGAATTGATGGGACGTCATATTGCTTTATAGTTCTGCTTCATATTTATTGTTTCATGGGCCATTCATGGTGTGCACTGATTGCACTACTGGATCATACATTCAATTTGAATGGAGAAATGTAGCGATCAGAAAAAAATACAGCTGGAAATATCTGTGTATGGTGAATGTAGTGATCAGAAAAAAATACAGCTGGAAACATTTGTGCATGGTGAATGTAGCGATCAGAATATAATATAGTTGGAAATATTTGTGTATGGTGAATGTAGTGATCAAAAGAATATACAGCTGGAAATATTTGTGTATGGTGAATGTAGCGATCAGAATATAACATAACTAGAAATATTTGTGTATGGTGAATGTAGTGATCAGAAGAATATACAGCTGGAAATATTTGTGTATGGTGAATGTAGTGATCAGAAGAATATACAGCTGGAAATATTTATGTATGGTGAATGTAGTGATCAGAAGAATATACAGCTGGAAATATTTATGTATGGTGAATGTAGTGATCAGAAGATAACATAGCTGGAAATATTTGTGTATGGTGAATGTAGTGATCAGAAAAAATACAGCTGGAAATATTTGTGTATGGTGAATGTAGCGATCAGAAGATAATATAGCTAGAAATATTTGTGTATGGTGAATGTAGCGATCAGAAGAATATACAGCTGGAAATATTTATGTATGGTGAATGTAGTGATCAGAAGATAACATAGCTGGAAATATTTGTGTATGGTGAATGTAGCGATCAGAAAAAAATACAGCTGGAAATATTTGTGTATGGTGAATGTAGTGATCAGAAAAAAATACAGCTGGAAATATTTGTGTATGGTGAATGTAGCGATCAGAATATAATACAGCTAGAAATATTTGTGCATGGTGAATGTAGTGATCAGAAGAATATACAGCTGGAAATATTTATGTATGGTGAATGTAGTGATCAGAAAAAAATACAGCTGGAAATATTTGTGTATGGTGAATGTAGTGATCAGAAAAAAATACAGCTAGAAATATTTGTGTATGGTGAATGCAGTGATCAGAAGAAAATACAGCTGGAAATATTTATGTATGGTGAATGTAGTGATCAGAAGATAACATAGCTGGAAATATTGATGTATTGTGAATGTAGTGATCAGAAGAAAATACAGCTGGAAATATTTGTGTATGGTGAATGTAGCAATCAGAAGATAATACACCTGGAAATATTTGTGTATGGTGAATGTAGCGATCAGAAGATAATATAGCTGGAAATATTTGTGCATGGTGAATGTAGCGATCAGAAGATAATACAGCTGGAAATATTTGTGTATGGTGAATGTAGTGATCAGAAGATAATATAGCTGGAAATATTTATGTATGGTGAATGTAGTGATCAGAAGAAAATACACCTGGAAATATTTGTGTATGGTGAATGTAGCGATCAGAAGATAATACACCTGGAAATATTTGTGTATGGTGAATGTAGTGATCAGAAGATAACATAGCTCGAAATATTTGTGTATGGTGAATGTAGTGATCAGAAGATAACATAGCTGGAAATATTTATGTATGGTGAATGTAGTGATCAGAAGATAATACACCTGAAATATTTGTGTATGGTGAATGTAGTGATCAGAAGAAAATACAGCTGGAATATTTGTGTATGGTGAATGTAGTGATCAGAAGATAATACACCTGGAAATATTTGTGTATGGGTGAATGTAGTGATCAGAAGATAACATAGCTGGAAATATTTGTGTATGGTGAATGTAGTGATCAGAAGATAACATAGCTGGAATATTTGTGTATGGTGAATGTAGTGATCAGAAGATAATACACCTGGAAATATTTGTGTATGGTGAATGTAGCAATCAGAAGATAATACACCTGGAAATATTTGTGTATGGTGAATGTAGTGATCAGAAGATAACATAGCTGGAAATATTTGTGTATGGTGAATGTAGCAATCAGAAGATACTACAGCTGGAAATATTTGTGTATGGTGAATGTAGTGATCAGAAGAATATACAGCTGGAAATATTTGTGTATGGTGAATGTAGTGACCAGAAGAAAATACAGCTGGAGATATTTGTGGATAGTGAATGTAGCGATCAGAAGAAAATACAGCTGGAATATTTGTGTATGGTGAATGTAGCGATCAGAAGAAAATACAGCTAGAAATATCTGTGTATGGTGAATGTAGTGATCAGAAGATAATACAGCTGGAATATTTGTGTATGGTGAATGTAGTGATCAGAAGATAATACAGCTGGAATATTTGTGTATGGTGAATGTAGCGATCAGAAGATAATACAGCTGGAATATTTGTGTATGGTGAATGTAGCGATCAGAAGATAATACAGCTGGAATATTTGTGTATGGTGAATATAGTGATCAGAAGATTATATAGCTGGAAATATTTGTGTATGGTGAATGTACAATGCATTGTTCTAAATGACTAGTTGAAGAAACGACATAAATGTCTTCAGCTTGGCCATTTAGCTGTACACATGAAGAGCATTATTATACCATGTACTGGAATGGGGGTGAGTATTAAAACAAAAAAATAATAATCAGATAGTTATTATCAATAAGCCTGTAGATATTTAGATGATATATCAGATATACACAAAGTTTAAGGGACACTGGTGCAATACTTTAGCAGGAGTTGCATGAGCAAAATCTGTGTACATGAAAATCCAGTACTGCATCATATAGTACCTGAACAGGAGCAATTATTAGAATAATTACCCAATATAATTAAACTTACATGTACATGTAAGCATGCACAAATTTCGATGATAGGCGAGATGTATGCTGAGTTTCGTGGAAATAGGTTCAGTGCGTTAGAAAAAGGAGTATGGACAAAATCTGAATAGATGGCAAAGCACTATTAAGTCCTAAATGGAGGTAATTATGAAAATAATTAGACAAAGCCAATCATAAAAATAATAACCCTGCTGCCATTAAACTTAAAATGTTCACAAGATCATATGATAGGCAAGATGTATGTGTAGATAAGTTTCATCAAAATTGGCGCAGTAGTTTAGGAGGTGCATGGATAAAATTGTGTCATGGACAGGGTGACTCCAGAATACCCCACCCCCTTGCTTCATTGAGGGGGGTATAATAATAGCTGAGATAGGGTTTACACAAATTTGTCAAAATGACTGTTCAGGCTGTACATGTACATGCATGGAATATGGACACAGGACCCCCATTACAACTTCCGTATTTTCAGTAGGGACGATTGTAGTTCTGTGTATTTTAGGGTGTAAAGTCTTTTTTTGCTGTCAGCCAGCCATTTTTGTGGTACAGGTGCATGCTTGGTATCAACATGATGGAAATTGTCTAAGCTTTGGGCAGGTATGAGTTTTAATGATGAAAGTTTAAAATTCTGGGCGAGAGGACACAAGGAGACAGGTGGTGATGAGGCTGCGAGTGACGTCCCCTTGGCGTTGCTAGGCATCTCTCCCAGCTGCCTGCATGGAAAGGTCCAGATTTTGACGGTCAGTGTATGTCAAGATGTTTATGGCTTCTTTCTCACAGGCTGGGCCAGGTATGCACCAAAGCCTTTTGGCCACGGATTGTTTGGGAATGAGCTACAGCGCTAAACGTTAACATTGTCGCTTATGGAAAACTAATGGGGTCTGTGGCCATGTAAGAAGGTACAGGAAACTGAGCAAGGAGGATTGTGGGTAGACAGAATTCATGTCAAGAGGGAGGTGGCCACATGTCTTTGTAGTTATTTGTATGTTGTTGTGTGACTGCTTATTTGAGTACAAAATTAGGGAATTGCGACCACAGGCCTTCTTCTATGCTTTTAACAATATCAATGGCCCAGAAAATACGAGTAGACCAGAGTGGACAACACCTAAAACAGATCGAAATGTGAAACTAGAAGCCCAAAGGCTGCGAAATGGGTATATTGCTCTAGCTTCTCACAATACAGTAAGAAAAAAATCTCTGTCAGCAAGAACATGAAAAAAAAAAAAGAAAAGAAAACAGCAAAGGCTGATTATAAATGAACAAGTGCACAGGGGAAGAAGTTTTAGCATAGGCTTAAATGAAAATGATGGATACTTAAAGAGGTCCTGTGAATAATAACATAAATTAGTCCTCAACAAGCTCACTGGTTTCTATCTCTGGTTCACCCAGTGGAACACTATCATGAATGGAGATAACCCCTAGAGAAAATTCCGAATAGAAACAAAAGGTTACCAGGGATTAAATTCAACCACCATTTTAAGATTACCACAAGGAAGGAAGACAGTACATTTTTTTCATTTTTTTTTTTTACACAAATCGTCATCAGTCAGCATGGTAACTCATTTGAGTGTATCGAATTGGTAAAGAATGGTCAGTCATAAGAAGTGCATATCATCTTGAGTTCGAAGGCCATCCATCATCTTGAACGAGTCTGTCCCTTTCACTTTTGAACTATGAGTTTGTCAAGACTATGCCACACGTGTCATAAGGTTTCAAAGTAACAGTGCCCCTAATACAAACAATGTTAGTTTGTGATAACAATTAATTCGTGTACAATTGTTCATGTAAACTTGAACAATCAAATCCTCCCAACCACTTACATTGTATGTACTACGTACTTCTCAGCCACATCTCACCACGATATGGCTGCATAATGACGTGATGATATCACACAGTCAAGAAAGATTGCCTTCTGGACAGAATACCTGAGAGGTCCAGACATCAAAATGAGTTTTAAAAGCACACACATACTCACAACTGGCAAATCTGTCCAACTTATTTTTGATCTTTTTCAGAATTATATATCCACATGTTCATCACACAGCAAATGTAATTAAGAGTCCATTCCACAAACTTTAATGCAAAACTTTGTATAATAAGTTTGTTGGCATCCACGCCATGGGAGATCAGTTATTGGGCAATGGCCCTACAAGTCAAGGTCAAATGGCATATCCTCCTCCTGGTAACTTCCACATTACCGGTAATGGCGTTCTGCGTCTATTTCCCCTACCTAAGTCCTTGATAGTGACAAGATAGGCCTAAATACAATTAGGAGCTGTTAAATACATGCATGTAGGTTACTTTATAAGATGTTAATATTTTTGCTATGTACGCCACCACAGGCAATCAAGGTACTATAATAATCCTACACTAAAGAGAATGCCTGGCAGCTGGAGGTGACTGAATGCAAAATTTCAGCTCAACATCAAGTAGTGAAATTGTGAATTTGCTAATTTACTATGCACAAAGAGCATCAGAGATGGAACACCTACCTTGTGTTATTGTGATTTATATGTATGTAAAACTTGCAGTACAATAGGCAAATACATGCAGTGCTTTCTGAGATACCACCCCCAATACACAAGACATCACATGCAAATCACGTGTTTGGTAATTTACAGTATATAATATGCACAAACCAAATCAACAAATATGTGATCTCTGGTGACAATCATAATGACAGGCATGGCTTTGTCTATATCAGAGATCCCATGATCCCTTGCGACAGTGAGCAGCTAATAACCTACAGAGTGGATGTTATCTCTGGTGACAATCAAAATGACAGGCATGGCATTGTCTATCAGAAATCCCATGATCCCTTGTAACAGTGAGCAGCTAATAACCTACAGAATAGATGTGATCTCTGGTGACAATCAAAATGACAGGCATGGCATTGTCTATCAGAAATCCCATGATCCCTTGTAACAGTGAGCAGCTAATAACCTACAGAATAGATGTGATCTCTGGTGACAATCAAAATGACAGGCATGGCATTGTCTATCAGAAATCCCATGATCCCTTGTAACAGTGAGCAGCTAATAACCTACAGAATAGATGTGATCTCTGGTGACAATAATAATGACAGGCATGGCTTTGTCTATCAGAGATCCCATGACCCCTTGTTACAGCGAGCAGGTGGTAACTTACAGAATAGACGTGATCTCTGGTGACAATCATAATGACAGGCATGGCTTTGTCTACCAGAGATCCCATGACCCCTTGTGACAGTGAGCAGCTAATAACCTACAGAATGGATGTTATCTCTGGTGACAATCATAATGACAGGCATGGCTTTGTCTATCAGAGATCCCATGACCCCTTGTTACAGCGAGCAGGTGGTAACTTACAGAATAGACGTGATCTCTGGTGACAATCATAATGACAGGCATGGCTTTGTCTATCAGAGATCCCATGATCCCTTGCCACAGTGAGCAGCTAATAACCTACAGAATGGATGTGATCTCTGGTGACAATCAAAATGACAGGCATGGCATTGTCTATCAGAAATCCCATGATCCCTTGCGACAGTGAGCAGCTAATAACCTACAGAGTGGATGTGATCTCTGGTGACAATCAAAATGACAGGCATGGCTTTGTCTATCAGAAATCCCATGATCCCTTGTAACAGTGAGCAGCTAATAACCTACAGAGTGGATGTTATCTCTGATGACAATCAAAATGACAGGCATGGCTTTATCTATCAGAGATCCCATGACCCCTTGTTACAGCGAGCAGGTGGTAACTTACAGAATATATGTGAACTATGGTGACAATAATAATGACAGGTATGGCTTTGTCTATCAGAAATCCCATGATCCCTTATGACAGTGAGCAGCTAATAACCTACAGAATGGATGTGATCTCTGGTGACAATCATAATGACAGGCATGGCTCTGTCTATCAGAGATCCCATGACCCCTTGTTACAGCGAGCAGGTGGTAACTTACAGAATAGACGTGATCTCTGGTGACAATCATAATGACAGGCATGGCTTTGTCTATCAGGGCTAACGGACCATGTTTCAGTTCTCCAGCCATAATTCCTTCAGAATGCATGTATGTCAACTCCTTGATTTTCTGAAAAGATAAGGAAAATAGTGTAATATCATTTTAATGAATGTAACACATATCACCATGAAACTATTAGTAAGATGACAGGTACAGAAAAACAACCAGAAAAGCAACCAGGGCTCAGAACATGACAGGTACAGGAAAGCAGCCAGGGCTCTCTAAAAGATGACAGGTACAGGAAAGCAGCCAGGGCTCTCCAGAAGATGACAGGTACAAAAAAAAAAACAACCAGGGCTCTCCCAGAAGCTGGCAGGTACAGGAAAGCAGCCAGGGCTACCCAGAAGATGACAGGTTCATAAAAACAACCAGGGCCTTTCCAAAAGCTGGCAGGCACATAAAAAGAACCTGGGCTCTCCCAGAAGCTGACAGGTACAGAAAAACAACCAGGGCTCCACCAGAAGATAACAGGTACAGAAAGACAACCAGAGCTCTCCCAGAAGATAACAGATACAGGAAAGCAGCCAAGGCTCTCCAGAAGATGACAGGTTCATAAAAACAACAAGGGCTCTCCCATAAGAGGACAGGTACATAAAAACAACCAAGACTCTCTCGATGACAGGTACAGAAAAACAACCAGGGCTCTCCCAGAAGATGACGGGTACAAGACAGCAGCTAGGGCTCTCCAGAAGGTGACAGGTACAGAAAAAACAACCAGGGTTCTCGCAGAAGGTGGCAGGTACAGAAAAACAACCAGGGCTCTCCCAGAAGGTGGCAAGTAGAGAAGAAAAACTAGGGCTCCCCCGGGAAATGACAGGTACAGGAATACAACCAGGCCTACCACCCCCACCCCACTCCCCCGAGAAGATGACTGATACAGAAGAATAACCAGGGCTCCCCCAGAAGATGACATATACAGAAAAACAACCAGGGCTCCCGCAAAAGATGACAGGTTACAGGAAAGCAGCTAGGGCTCTCCCAGAAGATGAGAGTACAGGAAAGCAGCCAGGGCTCTCCAGAAGATGACAAAGTACAGAAAAACATCCAGGGCTCTCCCATAAGAGGATGGATCAGAAAAACAACCTCGGCCAATTTCACAAAGCAACTTTTTACTTAAGTCAAACATTAAACATCAACATGCATGCACATGTAAGGTACATGTATGATGGGTACGGCTATATTGGGCCCACAAGTTTCTTCGTCTCTACACCAAACATAAGCCTAGTTAACTGTTTCTGATTTATAGTCATATGGTTTCAAAGAAGAATTTAAATCATAATGGCATGGTGTAAACAGGAGCAAACAGCACTGCACGGTGTAAACAGGAGTAAACATCACTGCGCGGTGTAAACAGGAGCAAACATCACTGCATGGTGTAAACAGGAGCAAACAGCACTGCACGGTGTAAACAGGAGCAAACATCACTGCACGGTGTAAACAGGAGCAAACAGCACTGCACGGTGTAAACAGGAGCAAACATCACTGCATGGTGTACACAGGAGCAAACAGCACTGCACGGTGTAAACAGGAGCAAACAGCACTGCACAGTGTAAACAGGAGCAAACAGCACTGCATGGTGTAAACAGGAGCAAACAGCACTGCTCGGTGTAAACAGGAGCAAACTACACTGCACAGTGTAAATACGAGCAAACATCACTGCATGGTGTAAACAGGAGCAAACAGCACTGCACGGTGTAAACAGGAGCAAACAGCACTGCACAGTGTAAACAGGAGCAAACAGCACTGCATGGTGTAAACAGGAGCAAACAGCACTGCTCGGTGTAAACAGGAGCAAACTACACTGCACAGTGTAAATACGAGCAAACAGCACTGCACGGTGTAAACAGGAGGGAACAGCACTGCACGGTGTAAACAGGAGGGAACAGCACTGCATGGTGTAAACAGGAGCAAACAGCACTGCACAGTGTAAATAAGAGCAAACAGCACTGCATGGTGTAAACAGGAGCAAACTACACTGCACGGTGTAAACTGGAGAGAACAGCACTGCATGGTGTAAACAGGAGCAAACAGCACTGCACAGTGTAAACAGGAGCAAACAGCACGCCACGGCGTAAACAGGAGGGAACAGCACTGTATGGTGTAAACAGGGGCAAACAGCACTGCAAGGTGTAAAAAGGAGCAAACAGCACTGCATGGTGTAAACAAGCTATCAATGAAAGCTAATGATAGCGTATTTACAGCCACATGCCATGCATCAGCATCCTCCCCAAGACCCCACACGCATAACAAATAGTGACACCAAGGAACCCTACAGTGTACACTCATGACTGTAGAGGTAATGTACATGTACATGGAGTTATATAATCAGGCACACAGCTGCACATGAGCAGTGTTCCCATTGACAGAGTAGTTATAGTAAAAGGCACATCAACACAAGCTACCTACACATGTATGCTTCCCATGTAGTGAACATATATGATCAGGCACATAATTACATGTACTAGCAAACACCTGTGCTCCTTCCAGACAGGTATTTCTATAACCAGGCACATAATTACATGTACTGGTAAATACCTGTACTCCCTCCACATAGGCAGCTATATGATCATGGCACATAGTTACATGTACTGGTATATGACTGTGTTTCCCCCAGAAAGGTAGTTATATGACCAGCCAGATAACTGCATGAACTAGTTATCTGTGCTCCCTCCAGACAGGCAGAGCAGTTACATGACCAGCCACATAATTGTATGCACTAGTTACCTATCTCCCTCTGCACAAGTAGAGTAGTTATATGACCAGCCATATAATTGTATGCACTAGTTACCTGTGCTCCCTCTGCACAAGTAGAGTAGTTATATGACCAGCCACATAATTGTATGCACTAGTTACTTGTGCTCCCTCTGCACAAGTAGAGTAGTTATATGACCAGCCACATAATTGTATGCACTAGTTACCTGTGCTCCCTCCACATAAGTAGTTAAATGACCAGCCACATACCTGCATGAACTAGATACCTGTGCTCCCTCCAGACAGGCAGAGTAGTTACATGACCAGCCACATAATTGTATGCACTAGTTACCTATGCTCCCTCCAGACAGGCAGAGTAGTTATATGACCAGCCACATAATTGTATGCACTAGTTACCTGTGCTCCCTCCAGACATTCAGAGTAGTTATATGAACTGCCACATAATTGTATGTACTAGTTACTTGTGTTCCCTCCATACAAGTAGTTATATGATCAGCCACATAACTATATGCACTAGTTAACTGTGTTCCCTCCAGACAGGTAGAGAGGTTATATGACCAGTCAAATAAGTGTATGCACTAGTTCCTGTGCTCCCTCCTGACAGGCAGAGCAGTTATATGACCAGCAATGTAATTGTATGCACGAGTTACCTGTGTTCCCTCCACAAAAGTAGAGCAGTTATATGACCAGCCACATAACTGCATGAACTAGCTACCAGTGCTCCCTCCAGACAGGCAGAGTAGTTACATGACCAGCAACATATGGTATGCACTAGTTACCTGTGTTCCCTCCAGACATTCAGAGTAGTTATATGACCAGCCACGTAATTGTATGCACTAGTTACCTGTGCTCCCTCCACATAAGTAGTTATATGACCAGCCACATAACTTCATGAACTAGTTACCTGTGTTCCCTGGAGACAGGCAGAGTAGTTATATGACCAGCCACATAATTGTATGCACTAGTTACCTGTTCTCCTTCCAGACAGGGAGGGTAGTTATATGACCAGCCACATAATTGTATGCACTAGTTACCTGTGCTCCTTCCAGACAGGTAGAGTAGTTATAACCTCTGCCCATGACCAGAACACTTCTTTGTTGATAAAGTTCCTCAGCCAAGGAATGAATGTGTTCATCCACCTTAAGCACTTCTTTTATTTGATCTACAAAATAGTAAATAATTTTTTCTCAATACAACAGATATTAAGTAAAAAGTTTTTGGATGTACAGAACAGGTATAACAAAAAACAATGGCAACCACCTCAAATTTCTACATCGTATTTCAACTGCAGTTTTGAATTTTCATTCTAATCAGGGATACTGAGTGTTGGCAGTGTCCTATATGATTATATACAGTATAATCAGTGGTTGCTTAACAACACATAACCAGAAGCGGCGAGTACTGACTTGAATTTCACTCTTTATAAAAGTTCCTCAACACACCTCAGAGATCAAATATGATAATCCTTGTAAAATACTATTATTTTTTTATTTATTTATTTCGTTGGTGTTTTATGCCGTACTCAAGAATATTTCACTTCTAAAATGAGCCAAGGGGACCCCTTAGTAAAATACTATTCAAAAGACAGATGTTAAGCCTGATTAAGCCTGATAAACATGTCAAAATAAGTCTAATATACAATTTCATTTGTTAAAAATGAATTAAGGATGTTGATTTTCATCTAATACAGGTTTTTACTTTTCAAAAAACAGAATTTCTTTCACATCCACCAAAACTTTATTTTCATGTGGTTGTTGGCATAAATATATATATATATATATATATATATATATATATATATATATATATAGACTTAAGATTGTGGTTAAGGGCTGATAATAAAAACTGTTGCTGTAATACCTGATAGCTGCTTCAGAGCAGTGATAATCTCTGCTCTTCTAGGCTGCATAGATAATCTGTCTTCACTCATGAGTAAGGCAAACAGCACTAAGGCTATGAACTGACTGGTGAATGCCTGCACAGAAGGAAGACAAACATTAACAGACCAGACAGAGATGAAAACATTCTGCCTAACAAAAACTAATGAGTTGCAAGGCAAAATCAGACTCTCAGAAATAAAGTTTTAACTCTAAACAACACACCTGTGTACACCTGTATGAAGGACAGAGAGCAATCAATATGCTAATATGTATAATCCACCAAATCAATGTAGAGTACCCAAATTACTAGGGTACATGACTTGGTATTATGTCATACAGGTGTTGTGCACATGACAAAATAATACAAATGTTTACATGTTCATGTACACTGCAGGATGCAATGTGATATCCTGTACAGCTGACATGATGCCAGCACAGTTCATGTATGTGTATGTGTAACAAGTGTGTCATGTACATTGTGGGGTGGGATGCCATATCCTGTACAGCTGACATGATGCCAGCACAGTTCATGTATGTGTATGTGTAACAAGTGTACCATGTACAATGTGGGGTGGGATGCCATATCCTGTACAGCTGACATGATGCCAGCACAGTTCATGTATGTGTATGTGTAACAAGTGTGTCATGTACATTGTGGGGTGGGATGCGATGTCCTGTACAGCTGACATGATGCCAGCACAGTTCATGTATGTGTATGTGTAACAAGTGTGTCATGTACATTGTGGGGTGGGATGCGATGTCCTGTACAGCTGACATGATGCCAGCATAGTTCATGTATGTGTATGTGTAACAACTGTGTGATGTACATTGTGGGGTGGGATGCCATATCCTGTACAGCTGACATGATGCCAGCACAGTTCATGTATGTGTATGTGTAACAAGTGTACCATGTACAATGTGGGGTGGGATGCCATATCCTGTACAGCTGACATGATGCCAGCACAGTTCATGTATGTGTATGTGTAACAAGTGTGTCATGTACATTGTGGGATGCGATGCGATGCGATGTCCTGTACAGCTGACATGATGCCAGCACAGTTCATGTATGTGTATGTGTAACAAGTGTGCCATGTGTATTGTGAGATAGGACATACCGTAGGTGCTACATACAGGACATACTGTAGGTGTGACATACTGTAGGGGTTACACACAGGACATACTGTAGGTGTTACATACAGGACATACTGTAGGTGTTACATACGGGACATACTGTAGGTGTTACATACAGGACATACTGTAGGTGTTACATACAGGACATACTGTAGGTGCTACATACAGGACATACTGTAGGTGTTACATACAGGACATACTGTAGGGGTTACACACAGGACATACTGTAGGTGTTACATACAGGACATACTGTAGGGGTTACATACAGGACATACTGTAGGTGTTACATACAGGACACACTGTAGGTGCTACATATAGGATACACTGTAGGTGCTACACACAGGACATACTGTAGGTGTTACACACAAGGACGTACTCTCACACCAACAGTGTTAGCTACAATATGAACTCATCAGAGTCTAACCTTTGTACTGACTACCCCTATCTCAGGTCCAGCATTGATATGTATTCCACAGTGCGACTCCTTTGATATGCTGCTGCCCACTATGTTTGTGACACCAACAATAATAGCGCCACGTTTCCGACAGTATCTTAGGGCCAGTAACGTGTCTGCAGTCTCACCTGTCAAGCAAACATACATTTGAAATTTTAGAATTTGTTGATTTTTATCACTATTCACAACATATTATCGACTTGTGAATGATCAATAAGCTTTGGATAACCAACCACATTTGGTGAACATGTTGGATATCTTGTTTGCATACATATAGAGTCGACAGCAACGTTCATCGATATTGTACTAATCAACTGCTTTCTTGCCTACCTTTTCAAGAGTTCTAGTGATTCAGCAGCTAACATTCAGCAGCTTAAATTGTACACCAGTGAACTGAGAGAAAAATACCTGTCTGCTGGTTAATCATTTTCAGTTCAATCTTCCCGGGTGCTAAACCAATATCCAGAGCTCAGCCCTGTGTTCCTCTTCTCATCGTGTCACACCAAGACATTGGGACCATAAGGGACCATATTGAAAACTTCCACAGGACATCTCTAGACTCTTAGAACATATCTCTAACAGTGTGATATCTGTTGTGTGTTATACATATCCAAATTGTCACATTCTGACATGACATTAAACACCATCCTACCTGACTGACTGAGAAAGAAGCAAACGTCATCTCTGAAGACAGGCACGCTTCTGTCTAGGAAATTGCTGGCCATCTCCACCACCACAGGCAGTTCTGTCATTTCCTCCATCAGCTGACGAGACTGAGAACAGAACCATGCACACTATACACACTCCTGACATAGCCATGTATGGTGTACACATTCCTGACATAATAATCCACACTATACACACTCCTGACATAGCCATGTATGTTGTACACATTCCTGACATAATAATCCACACTATACACACTCCTGACAGAAATTTACAGGTATCAGATTGACTGGTGTTACACAGTAAATGTAATCGTGGTTGCCAGACTATACTGTGTAATTTTTACTTGTCAAGTTCCAAAATCCTGAAAATACTGTTCACTAAGAGGAACACTAAAGTCGACTGATACAAAACAGTATACCTAACGTACAAGGATTTTAGCATTGCACATTGCGCTTTGTGTCTTCTTACATGCTTTACGCATATCTGACATTTTATTGTCTATGAAAATGAATTATAAAGGGAGTTAGTGGCTTTATGTTTGACCGATTGTCACAGAATTCTGGTAAAAAAAATGTACTATAAAATGTGTATAAAGAAAAATTATGTTAAGTTATGTTGATTAATTTTAACCTGCTAAAAACTGTTCACTGTATACAGTCGCATCAACAAGCAGGCAGAGTTATTCCCCCTGAAACTCCCTCTCACAAACAGTATCGCTGATTTTGATGGAATATTTGATAATTTGACTGTATATATGTTAAAGAACAGATTTCACTGTTTGGTGTTTAAACTGAAAAATGAATCTTTAGATCTTCTATTACACTGTTCTTCCTGATTCACTAAAATAAATCATAAGACTGGGCTATCTTCCAAAAGTTTTATTGGAACAATACAGGCTGGGAATGTATTTGATGTTTTAAATAGAATATAAGTAAATCCACTTTTCTGTAGTAGTGTCTCCTATAAAGGAGCTAAATATGAGTCTGACATGCTGCCAAAATGTAAGACTTTTATCTCTGAGTCAATAGAGATTAACTGGTGATAAACAAAGAGCGGAGCAAAACCTATATTCTGAATCTCTAGAGGTCATAAGAAGTTTTATAAGTCTGCTCAAATACACCTGGCAGAAACAAGCACGCTCCTAACAGAACAATGCACACCCTTGACCGAACCAAACACATTCACAAGAATAATGCACACTGTTCACACTTCTGACAGAACAGCAGAAGAGGTATTTACATTCTACATACATATGTAGCTCTATGGGGAAAGCAAAGAAGGTAAAATGTACACTCCACACATAGCTCTAAGGGGATAGCAGAGAAGGTAAAGTTTACTCTCTAATTTAAGCGCTAAGTGGATAGCAAAGAAGGTAAAGTTTACTCACTAGTTACAGCTTTAAGGGGAAAGCAGAGAAGGTAAAGTTTACTCACAAAGTATAGCTCTAAGGCGAAAGCAGAGAAGGTAAAGTTTACTCACTAATTATACCTCTAAGGGGAAAGCAGAGAAGGTAAAGTTAACTCTCTATTTATAGCTCTAAGTGGATAGTAGAGAATGCAAAGTTTACTCTCTAATTATAGCTCTAGAGGGAAGGCAGAGAAGGTAAAGTTTACTCACTAATTATACCTCTAAGGCGAAAGCAGACAAGGTAAAGTTTACTCACTAATTATAGCTCTAAGGGGAAAGCAGAGAAGGTAAAGTTTACTCACTAATTATACCTCTAAGGGGATAACAGAGAAGGTAAAGTTTACTCTCTATTTATAGCTCTAAGGAGAAAGCAGAGAAGGTAAAGATTACTCACAAATTATAGCCGTAAAGGGGATAGCAGAGAAGGTAAAGTTTACTCTCTAACTATAGCTCTAAGGGGAAAGCAGAGAAGGTAAAGTTTACTCACTAATTATAGCTCTAAGGCGAAAGCAGACAAGGTAAAGTTTACTCACTAATTATAGCTCTAAGGCGAAAGCAGACAAGGTAAAGTTTACTCATTAATTATAGCTGTAAGGGGATAGCAGACAAGGTAAAGTTTACTCCCTAATTATAGCTCTAAGGGGAAAGCAGAGGAGGTAAAGTTTACTCTCTAAAAATATCTCTAAGGGGAAGCAGAGAAGGTAAAGTTTACTCAGAAATTATAGCTCTAAGGGGAAAGCACAGAAGGTGAAGTTTACTCAGAATTTATAGCTCTAAGGGGAAAGCAGAGAGGGTAAAGTTAACTCTCTAATTGTAGCTCTAAGGGGATAGCAGAGAAGGTAAAGTTTACTCTCTATTTATAGCTCTAAGGGGAAAGCAGAGAAGGTAAAGTTTACTCACTAATTATAGCTCTAAAGGGATAGCAGAGAAGGTAAAGTTTACTCACTAATTATACCTCTAAGGTGAAAGCAGAGGAGGTAAAGTTTACTCTCTATTTATAGCTCTAAGGGGAAAGCAGAGAAGGTAAAGTTTACTCACTAATTATACCTCTAAGGCGAAAGCAGAGGAGGTTAAGTTTACTCTCTATTTATAGCTCTCAGGGGAAAGCAGAGAAGGTAAAGTTTACTCACAAATTATAGCTCTAAAGGGAAGGCAGAGAAGGTAAAGTTTACTCACTAATTATAGCTCTAAGGGGAAAGCAGAGAAGGTAAAGTTAACTCTCTATTTATATCTCTAAGTGGATAGTAGAGAATGCAAAGTTTACTCACTAATTATAGCGCTAAGGGAAAGCAGAAAACTTAAAGTTTACTCTCTAATTATAGCTCTAGAGGGAAGGCAGAGAAGGTAAAGTTTACTCACTAATTATAGCTCTAAGGCGAAAGCTAAGAAGGTAAAGTTTACTCACTAGTTATAGCTCTAAGGGGAAAGCAGAGAAGGTAAAGTTTACTCACTAATTATACCTCTAAGGCGAAAGCAGACAAGGTAAAGTTTACTCCCTAATTATAGCTCTAAGGGGAAAGCAGACAAGGTAAAGTTTACTCACTAATTATAGCTCTAAGGCGAAAGCTAAGAAGGTAAAGTTTACTCACTAGTTATAGCTCTAAGGGGAAAGCAGAGAAGGTAAAGATTACTCACAAATTATAGCCGTAAAGGGGATAGCAGAGAAGGTAAAGTTTACTCTCTATTTATAGCTCTAAGTGGATTGCAGAGAAGGTAAAGTTTACTCTCTAATTATAGCTCTAAGGGGAAAGCAGAGAAGGTAAATTTTACTCAGAAATTATAGCTCTAAGGGGAAAGCAGAGAAGGTAAATTTTACTCAGAAATTATAGCTCTAAGGGGAAAGCAGAGAAGGTAAAGTTTACTCACTAATTATAGCTCTAAGGGGAAAGCAGAGAAGTTAAGGTTTACTCTCTATTTAAAACTCTAAGGGGAAAGCAGACAAGGTAAAGTTTACTCAATAATTATAGCTCTAAGGGGAAAGCAGAGAAGGTATTTATTTACTAATTATAGCTCTAAGGGGATACCAGAGAAGGGAAAGTTTACTCCCTAATTATAGCTCTAAGGGGAAAGCAGAGAAAGTAAAGTTTACTCTCTAATTATAGCTCTAAGGAGAAAGCAGAGGAGGTAAAGTTTACTCACAAATTATAGCTCTAAGGCAAAAGCAGATAAGGTAAAGTTTACTCTCTAATTATAGTTCTAAGGGCAAAGCAGAGAGGGTAAAGTTTACTCTCTAACTATAGCTCTAAGGGGATAACAGAGAAGGTAAAGTTTACTTTCTAATTATAATGCTAAGTAGATAGCAGAGAAGGTAAAGTTTACTCACTAATTATAGCTCCATGGGGACAGCAGAGGAAGCAAAGTGTACTCACTTATTATAGCTCTAAGGGGAAAGCAGAGGAGGTAAAGTTTACTCCCTAATTATGGCTTTAAGGGGAAAGCAGAGAAGGTGAAGTTTACTCTCTAATTATAGCTGTAAGGGGATAGCAGAGAAGGTAAAGTTTACTCACTAATTATAGCTCTAAAGGGATAGCAGAGAAGGTAAAGTTTACTCACTAATTATAGCTCCATGGGGACAGCAGAGGAGGTAAAGTTTACTCTCTAATTATAGCTCTAAGGAGAAAGCAGAGGAGGTAAAGTTTACTCACAAATTATAGCTCTAAGGGGATAACAGAGAAGGTAAAGTTTACTCTCTAACTATAGCTCTAAGGGGATAACAGAGAAAGTAAAGTTTACTTTCTAATTATAACGCTAAGTAGATAGCAGAGAAGGTAAAGTTTACTCACTAATTATAGCTCTAAAGGGATAGCAGAGAAGGTAAAGTTTACTCACTAATTATAGCTCCATGGGGACAGCAGAGGAGGTAAAGTTTACTCTCTAATTATAGCTCTAAGGAGAAAGCAGAGGAGGTAAAGTTTACTCACAAATTATAGCTCTAAGGCAAAAGCAGAGAAGGTAAAGTTTACTCTCTAATTATAGCTCTAAGGGCAAAGCAGAGAAGGTAAAGTTTACTCACTAGTTATAGTTCTAAGGGGATAGCATAGAAGGTAAAGTTCACTCTCTAATTATAGCTCTAAGGAGAAAGCAGAGAAGGTAAAGTTTACTCACTAGTTATAGCTCTAAGGGGATAGCAGAGAAGGTAAAGTTTATTCTCTAATTATAGCTCCATGGGGATAGAAGAGAAGATTTACACTCTACATACATATATGGCCTAAGCGGATAGAAGAGGAAGGAAAGTTTACACTAAAGCTGAAGGAGTGGTGGTATACATGTAGAAGAAATGTTTACACTTTGCAAATACAATGAGCTTTACATATACAGGTGCATGTAAATTTATATATACAGGTAGCTTTACATATACAGGTAGCTCACAGAAAGAGAATACACCCACAGCATGTAAAATGACAAATAGAATATCTGTCTGCTTTCATCTAGACTATCTACATATTCAAACTAGAGTATCAGTATAAAGTTTCAGATCAGTCTAATAAAGAAAAATTCATGCCTGTCATAAAGTGACAACCTCAGTCTTAGTTCGATCACACACACACACTGTCCAGCTGAGTCATTGCGGACAAAAGAATGTGTCAAACTATCATATTTGATTAAAATGCCTCTCCAACATACATGTACGCCTACAATCCAGATTGTTGTGCAGGCTATAATCTGCCAGTTTGAGTACACCCAGTGCATCATCTGTGTACAGCAACAGACTGTTGTGTACAATCTGCCAGTTTGAGTACACCCAGTGCATCATCTGTGTGCAGTAACAGACTGTTGTGTACAATCTGCCAGTTTGAGTACACCCAGTGCATCATCTGTGTTCATTAACAGAGTGTTGTGTACAATCTGCCAGTTTGAGTACACCCAGTGCATCATCTGTGAACAGTAACAGACTGTTGTGTACAATCTGCCAGTTTGAGTACACCCAGTGCATCATCTGTGTGCAGTAACAGACTGTTGTGTACAATCTGCCAGTTTGAGTACACCCAGTGCATCATCTGTGTTCATTAACAGAGTGTTGTGTACAATCTGCCAGTTTGAGTACACCCAGTGCATCATCTGTGAACAGTAACAGACTGTTGTGTACAATCTGCCAGTTTGAGTACACCCAGTGCATCATCTGTGTGCAGTAACAGACTGTTGTGTACAATCTGCCAGTTTGAGTACACCCAGTGCATCATCTGTGTGCAGCAACAGACTGTTGTGTAAAATCAGCACAGCTCAAGCAGTATGTGAACCAAGACTCACTCCCATAGCACTCTGATAGTTTGTCCTACAAGTCCAGCACTGTGTCAACCAAGACTTACTGCCATAGCACTGTGATAGCTTGTCCCACAGCCAATGAAAATAAGTCGCCGGCATCTTCGGATGTCCCGCATGTAGTCTGTCAGGCCACCCAGGATCACTTTGTTCTTTTTGAAGTCCACACGCCCTCTCAAGGTGTTGATCACTGACTCTGGCTGTTCAAAAATTTCCTTCTGAAGAAATGAACTGAAATTGCCTGAAACAAGTACAGTACACATACACATCTAAACATTTTTCTACATTCAGATCATAAGACACATGAGGATAGTTACAAGTATGTGTGTTGTCGACAGTGTGTATGTAGTATATGTCTTTCAGGCACTTTTCTCGACTCCACATACCTCTGAGCCAGTGTATTTTCTGCAGTCACCCCAGGCCAGTGTGTGTTTGTGAGTGTATTAGTGAGGGTTACCTTTCTGCTGTTTTACCCCCATGCCAGTGTGTTAGTGAATGTTACCTTTCATCTGATTTACCCCCAGGCCAGTGTGTTAGTGTTACCTTTCTGCTGATTTACCTCAGTTGTTAGTGAGTGTTACCTTTCTGCTGATTTACGTCAGTGTGTTTGTGAGTGTTACCTGTCTGCTGATTTACCCCCAGGCCAGTGTGTTTGTGAGTGTTACCTTTCTGCTGATTTATCCCCAGGCCAGTGTGTTAGTGAGTGTTACCTTTCTGCTGATCCCGCCCCCCCTCCAGGCCAGTGTGTTAGTGAGTGTTACCTTTCTGCTGATTTATCCCCAGGCCAGTGTGTTAGTGAGTGTTACCTGTCTGCTGATTTACCCCCAGGCCAGTGTGTTTGTGAGTGTTACCTTTCTGCTGATTTATCCCCAGGCCAGTGTGTTAGTCAGTGTTACCTTTCTGCTGATTTATCCCCAGGCCAGTGTGTTAGTCAGTGTTACCTTTCTGCTGATTTATCCCCAGGCCAGTGTGTTAGTCAGTGTTACCTGTCTGCTGATTTACCCCCAGGCCAGTGTGTTTGTGAGTGTTACCTGTCTGCTGATTTACCCCCAGGTCAGTGTGTTTGTGAGTGTTACCTTTCTGCTGATTTATCCCCAGGCCAGTGTGTTAGTGAGTGTTACCTTTCTGCTGATTTATCCCCAGGCCAGTGTGTTAGTGAGTGTTACCTGTCTGCTGATTTACCCCCAGGCCAGTGTGTTTGTGAGTGTTACCTTTCTGCTGATTTATCCCCAGGCCAGTGTGTTAGTGAGTGTTACCTTTCTGCTGATTTAAACCCCCCACCCCCACCCTCCCACCCCACCTCCTCCAGGCCAGTGTGTTAGTGAGTGTTCCCTTTCAGATGATTTACCTCCTGGCCAGTGTGTGAGTGAGTGTTACCTTTCAGATGATTTACCCCCAGGCCAGTGTGTTAGTGAGTGTTACCTTTCTGCTGATTTACACCCCCCACCTCCACCCTCCCGCCCCACCTCCTCCAGGCCAGTGTGTTAGTGAGTGTTCCCTTTCAGATGATTTACCCCCTGGCCAGTGTTTGAGTGAGTGTTACCTTTCAGCTGATTTACCCCCAGGCCAGTGCCTTAGTGTTACTTTTAAACTGACTTCTCCCTCACAGGTGTGTTAGTATTACCTTTCAGCTGATTTTGCCCCAAAAGGCCAGTGTGTTGTAGAGTGTTATCTGTATTGCTGTATCTCTGCTTGTATTACCTTTGAAAGTTTCCTCTATCTGTGCTTGTATTACTTTTGAGAGTTTGCTGTATCTGTGCTTGTATTACCTTTGAGAGTTTGCTGTATCTCTCCTTGCATCACCTATGAGAGTTTGCTGTATCTCTCCTTGTATTACCTCTGAGAGTTTGCTGTATGTATGCTTGTATTACCTTTGAAAGTTTGTTGTATCTCTGCATGTATTACCTTTGAGGGTTTACTGTATCTCAACCTGTATTACCTTTGAAAGTTTGCTCTATCTCTGCTTGCATCACTTTTGAAAATTTGCTGTATCTCTGCTTGTATCACCTTTGAGAGTTTGCTGTATCTCTGCTTGTATTACCTTTGACAGTTTACTGTATCTCCACTTGCATTACCTTTGAGAGTTTGCTGTATCTCTGCTTGCAAAGTGGTCACCTCTCTGACACTGCTGTCAGCCTGCCCACTTTCCAGGCGATGGATCGTTAAGCAACCATCTGACACGGCAGCCACATCATCATCTTCCAAGTATATTACACGGTTTGTGTATTCAATAATAGCACTGCAATAATTGATGAAGTTCTGATTACAAAGATAACAAGGTTCATCATGGGCAATGTATGTGCCTGCACATCCAGTGTACATGTATATGTAGGTACCAGTCTAAAGTCAGAGAAAAGAATTACTATTACAGTTTTACCACAACATAGTTTATAATTCATGGGAAATCCAAGATAAACAAGACTTGTCATGCCATCATGTGTGTATGTGTCACATTTCACGCCGTACCAGGCCTTCAAATTTAATGGGAGTGATGAATCTAAGTCCATAGTGTTCACATTTAGCCTGACAATGTGCACACATGTAATTAACATCTTGCCAAGGCAGTTATTATGCAAATAATCTACATTAATGCTCAATCCAAATGATCTTAAATGTTGTGACCTATGTTGTGTGTAATATGGGAGGGTGATGTTCAAATCACAATTCGATCATACAGCCAAGACAGTTCTACCATCCACGTATAGTGAGCGTAGAGTAAACAGGCCTGCATTTAAACCAGGTAAGTGTTGTGTCCACAGACAACATGGAGGAAAAGGTGAAACTGTCGTATATAGGGATCAGGATGAGACCACATGAGCTGGTCAATCAGCAGAAGATGCCATCTGGATGGTGCCATCATCCTGCATGGGCTGCCCATAATGGCTGTGCCAACATCTCTGCATGGGCTGCCCATAATGACTGTGCCAAACATCCCTGTATGGGCTGCCCATAATGGTTGTGTCAATATCCCTGCACAGGCTGCCCATAATGGCTGTGCCAACAACCCTGCGTGGGTTGTACATAATGGTTGTGTCAATATCCCTGCATGGGCTGCCTATAATGGCTGTGCCAACATCCCAGCATGGGCTGCCCATAATAACTGTGCCAACATCTCTGCATGGGCTGCCCATAATGACTGTGCCAACATCCCAGCATGGGCTGCCCATAATGACTGTGCCAACATCTCTGCATGGGCTGCCCATAATAACTGTGCCAACATCCCTGCATGGGCTGCCCATAATGACTGTGGCAATATCTCTGCACAAGTTGCCCATGATGGTTGTGTCAACAACCCTGCATGATCTGCCCATAATGGTTGTGTCAACATCCCTGCATGGGCTGCCCAAAATGGCTGTGCCAATATCCCTGCATGGGCTGCCCATAACGGACATGTCAACATCTCTGCATGGTCAGCCCATAATGGCTGTGCCAACATCTCTGCATGGGCTGCCAATAATGGCTGTGCCAATATCCCTGCATGGTCTGCCAATAATGCTTGTGTCAACAACCCAGCATGGGCTGGCCATAATGACTGTATGGTACGTGTAGGATATATCATTACAATCAGGCAGTAATGCACAGTATATGATATCCTCCTCTGCACATGTCGAGTGAGCTATGCACCGATCTTGTGTAAAACTGGTCCGGCAGAAAAAAATGATGGGACTAAACTGGATCAGCTCACTGAGGAAATAACTGTAAGATCTGCTAACGCTGAAATATCCCCTGCTTTACATCTTTGGTCAAGTTTGTACGAAGTGATCAATCCCACTAGTTAATATATTCATTCACTTGATTTGTGTGTTATGTTGAGATCAAGAATATTTCGCTTACAGTGTATATGACTGTGGCGAACATTCTGGTGGAAGGAAACTGAGAAGAGCCTGTGAAACCGGGATGTGCTGGACAGAAGGAGACTTCGAGATTTGCTGGACATGGAGATGTGCTGGATTGAAAGGGGGCATTAGGATGTGCTGAATTGAAAGGGGGCACTGAGATGTGTTCAACACAAGGGAGGTATTGAGATGTGTTGGACAGAAGGGAGGCACTGAGATGTGTTGGACAGAAAAGAGGCATTGAGATGTGTTGGACAGAAAAGAGGCATTGAGATGTGTTGGACAGGAGGCATTGAGATGTGTTGGACTAAAGGGAGGCATCGACATGTGTTGGGCAGAAAGGAAACATTGAGATGTGTTGGAATGAAGGGAGGCACTGAGATGCGTTGGACAGAAGGGAGGCACTGAGATGTGTTGGACAGGAGGCACTGAGATGTGTTGGACAAAAGGAGGCATTGAGATATGTTGGACTGAAGGGAGGCATAGAGATGTGTTGGACAGGAGGCACTGAGGTGTGTTGGACGAATGGAGGCATTGAGATATGTTGGACAGAAGGGAGGCATAGAGATGTGTTGGAGAGAAGGGAGGCATAGAGATGTGTTGGAGAGAAGGGAGGCATAGAGATGTGTTGGACAGAAGGGAGGCATAGAGATGTGTTGGACAGAAGGGAGGCGTAGAGATGTGTTGGACAGAAGGGTGGCATTGAGATAAGGTAGACAGAAAGGAGGCATTGTGAAGTGCTGGCCAAAGGAGAGACATTAAGATGTGTTAGAAAGAAGGGAGGCATTGATATGTGTTGGACAGAAAACAGGTATTGAGATGTGTTGGATAGAAGGGATGTATTGAGATGTGCTAGACAGAAAGGAGGTATCAAAATGTACTAGACAAAAGGGAGGTACATCAATTGACATAAGCTGGACACAAGGGAGGTGTTGAGATGTGTTGGACAGAAAAAAATATTTTGAGATGTGCTGGACCCAAGGGAGGTATTGAGATGTGTTGGACACAGGGGAGGTAGTGAGATGTGCTGGACACAAGGGAGGTATTGAGATGTGTTGGACAGAAGGGAGATATTAAGATGCGCTGGACACAAGGGAGTTATTGTGACGTGTTGGGGAGAAGAGAAGTATTGAGATGTGTTGGACAAAGGGAGGTAGTAAGATGTGCTGGACACAAGGGAGGTATTGAGATGTGTTGGACAGAAGGGAGATATTAAGATGCGTTGGACACAAGGGAGTTATTGTGACATGTTGGGAAGAAGAGAGGTATTGAAATGTGCTGGACACAAGGGAGGTACTGCGACGTGTTGGACAAAGGGAGGTATTGAGATGTGTTGGACAGTAGGGAGGTATGGAGATGTGTTTGACAAAAACAGAGGCATAGAGATGTGCTGGACACAAGGGAGGTATTGCGACGTGTTGGACAGAAGGGAGATATTGTGATGTGTTGGACAAAAGGAGGTATTGAGATGTGTTGGACAGAAGGGAAGCATTGAGATGTGTTGGACACAAAGGAGGTACTGAGATGTGCTGGACACAAAGGAAGTATAGAGATGTGCTGGACACAAAGGAAGGTACTGAGATCTATTGGCCAGAAGGGAGGTATAGTGAGGTGCTGAAAACAAGGGAGGTATTGAGATGTGCCGAACAGATAAGAGGTATTGAGATCTGCCAAACACAAGGGAGGTATTGAGATCTGTTGGACACAAGGGAGGTACTGAGATCTGTTGGACAGAGGGGAGGTATTGAGATCTGTTTGACACAAAGGAGGTATTGAAATCTGCCAAACACAAGGGAGGTAGTGAGATCTGTTGGATAGAGGGGAGGTATTGAGATCCGTTTGACACAAGGGAGGTAGTGAGATCTGCTGAACACAAGAAAGGTATTGAGATGTGCTGGACACAAGGGAGGTAGTGAGATGTGCTGAACACAAGGGAGGTATTGAGATCTGCTGGGCACAAGGGAGATAGTGAGATGTGTTGGACATAAGGGAGGTAGTGAGATGTGCTTAAAACAAGAGAGGTAGCGAGGTTTATTGGACAGAAGGGAGGTACTGAGATGTGCTTAAAACAAGGGAGGTAGTGAGTCTGTTGGACACAAGGGAGATAGTGAGATGTGTTGGACACAAGGCAGGTATTGAGATGTACTGAAAACAACAAAGGTAGTGAGGTCTGTTGGACAAAAGGGAGGTAGTGAAATGTGCTGGACACAAGGGAGGTAGTGAGATGTGTTGGACATAAGGGAGGCAGTGAGATGTGCTGAAAATAAGAGTGGTAGTGAGGTTTATTGGACAGAAGGGAGGTACTGAGATATGCTGGACACAAGGGAGGTATTGAGATCTGCTGGACACAAGGGAGGTAGTGAGATACCGGTATGCTGGACACAAGGGAGGTAGTAAGATGTGCTGAAAATAAGAGAGGTAGTGAGTCTGTTGGACACAAGGGAGGTATTGAGATCTGCTGGACACAAGGGAGGTATTGAGATCTGCTGGACACAAGGGACGTATTGAGATCTGTTGGACACAAGGGAAGTAGTGATATCTGTTGGATAGAGGGGAGGTAGTGAGATGTGCTGGACACAAGCGAGGTATTGAGATCTGCTAAACACAAGGGAGGTATTGTCATGTGCTGGGGAGGGGCAATGATTCCTCTCTAATCTAATCAGCAATTACAGAAAACAAACCACTGACAGACTTTACCTTGGATCCGAAGAAATGAAGTACTCCACCTGTCTGTTTGGGCCCATTGGGTGAAATTCCATGAAACTGTCTTGTCTGGAGACAGGCTTGCCCTGTCCATCTGAAACATGACATGGAACAATCAGTTTCTGATCGAGTCTAGTAGGTACTGATGTCCTATCAGGTCACCATTAAATACATGTACACACCACCTTACTTTACATCTACATTGTATGTAATAGTGTGTTCTCTGATGCTACCTGCCTCATAGTTCTTGTTTTTCATGGGATTTTTTCTCATCATAATGCTGACTGTTGTCGCATAAGTGAAATATTGTTGAGTAAAGCGTAAAACACTAAATGAAAGTAGTATAGGGAAGGAGGGTTCTGGCACAAATAACAAATAGAGGCCCCCCCTTTCCCTGCTTCCCCAGGCCAGGCCGACAAGCTTATTTACAAGTCTCACCTACACACACACATTGATATGAGGCGACCTAGTTGGCATTTAATACATAAGGCGTATAGTCTATATAAAGGCCGGCTGTATTGCACAACAGGGTGATTCAGCTGATTTTCTCCCCACTATAGGGCTTAAACTATGGATTTTTATGAAAAATAAATGTGACAGCCTTTTTCAGCGTGTCTTGTTTGATAAGATCCAGTATTTTTAGGATGATTGGAAATATTTTGTTTATGCGGAATAGTCTTTCCAATTTAGCCTATGTTTCGTGGGTCGTGGGATATAGCTCAGTCAGCTGACAGAGCTGGGAAAGGCGCTGTGTGTAAGGGGTGTATTCATATACTACATGTATAAGGGGATGTTTGCTAGCTCAAATCCGGATTTGGTCTCCTGTATATGTAGTATATGAATGCGTTACCTGCATAATGGCGCCAGGCTCTACGCACTTCTAAGAAATCTCTGCAACTTTCGACAGTTTCGGAGGCAGAGAGACCTTACCAAGGGGTGTTGTAGATGGCCCAAAGGTAGTGGGATGTGTCAGCGCCAATTACCCCCACCCCCCCCCCCCCACCCCCCACTAACGGTGGGTCACTAGCGCAAAAAATCCGGAGCCCGCCGTTAGGGTGGTGATTAATTGGTAACAGACTGAGCTATAAACCAGGCCTTTTGCTTTTTTGGACCATGGGTTCGAGCCCCACCCTGTGCAGATTTTTTTTACCCCCGGGTACCAGGCTAGCCAGACACCCGTCCAACTGGACGGGCAATCCAGCCATAAGGGGTATTTTTGACGGGCAATATTTTTTACGGCGAGTCCCAGCCCACAGACCAGTGCACTGTTTCAAAGTGTATTAATATTATATGTATGTATACTAGATTGTGAATATTTTTCTAACATGTAAGTTTACAAAGTGTATTCATATATGTATTCAGATGACAGAAATGATGTTTGACATGCACTACTGTGCCCAGAGTTAATTTCTCGACATAGATATGTGAATGATAGTACATGTATTTGAATTGTTTCTTGTTTTTTGTATTTTACAAAGTTTATTTCTACCTACTGTGACTTAGGTGCTCAAAACGTATGGTGCCACTACTCTTTTAGTGAGTGACAGTCACAGATTCAGTGGTGATAATTTTGCATGTTCTCAGTCTCACAGCTATGTATACTGTACTCTGATTTGGTTCCGTTGCATGTGAAGTAGTGTAACTGTGAGTGACATGCACCTGCTGTGTCAAATTACCATGCATTTTGATTGTTTTCCTTTTTGTGTATTTTATTGTTTATTTATTTCTACCTCCTGATTCACAGCATTCACACTTGAACTGATGCGCCAAACTGCCAATGTTTTCCTTACATCTGTATTGAATTGTGTATTTTAC